>NW_018128083.1:74288-80752 GCF_001952655.1 Monopterus albus | reverse complement strand
CACTCCTATGGGCAATTTAGAGACACCAATCAACCTAAGCTGCATGTCTTTGGTCAGTGGGAGGAAGCCGGAGCACCCGGAGAGAACCCACGCAAGCACGTGGAGAACATGCAAACTCCATACAGAAAGGTCCCAGGTGGGGCCCGAACCTGGAACCTTCTCGCTGTGAGGAAACGGCGCTAACCACTGTGCCACCGTGCTGGCACAATCGAATATTACTCATACAATTTATCCCACAATGGGGGAAAGAAACTCGTGTTTCAGCCATAAGGATCTCTGAGCAACTAATCAAAAATACCTAAAACAGGGCAATGTACAGTATTTGAGACAGATCAGGAGCAAGATATTACACATGAGCCTATTTACAATGCATTTCACACCCAGGAGCTGAATATTGCACCACTGTAGATTATTGCATAGTCCCTCATAATTTCCCCTAGCTTATCACTGCAGTGATGTATTGTACAGTCAGACAACACCTGCTCCTCCACCATTATCCTCAACACCGGCGTGCCACAGGGCTGTGTGCTGAGCCCATTCCTCTAGTCCCTTTTCACCCATGACTGCAGGCCTGTGCATGGCTCCAACACCATCATCAAGTTTGCAGATGACACCACAGTGATCGGCCTCATCAGCAACAATGATGAGTCAGCCTACATGGAGGAGGTACAGCACCTGGCTGTGTGGTGGGATGAAAATAACCTGTTCCTTAACACCAACAAGACCAAGGAGCTCACTGTGGACTACAGGAGGGAGAAAGGAGGCACACACAACCCCATACATATTAATGGGATGGTTGTTGAACATGTCTCCAGCTTCAAATTCCTGGGGATCCACATCTCTGAGGATCTGTCCTGGACCACCAACACCCGCAGCCTGTTTAAGAAGGCCCACCAGCACCTCTTCTTCTTGAGGCCACTGAAGAAGAACCACCTGTCTTCAGCCATCCTGGTGAACTTCTACCGCTGTGCTATCAAGAGCATCCTGACCAGCTGTATCACAGTCCGGTATGGAAACTGCTCTGTCTCCGACCACAAGGCACTGCAGCAGGTGGTGAAAACTGCCCAACGCATCACAAGGACTCCACTTCCAGCCACTGAGGGTGTCCACAGGAAATGTTGTCTCCGATGTGTTCGCAGCATTCTCAAGGACTCAACTCACTCTGCTCACAAACTGTTTGACCTCCTACCCTCTGGGAGGCGCTTCAGGAGCCAAAACCAGTAGACTCAGGAACAGCTTCTTCCCCACAGCTGTCTCCTTACTGAACTCTATCCCCCGTTGACCCCCACTGCCTTCCTCTATACCACTACACACCTCACCCCTTCTCATCTCTCCTGATAGGACTAATGCAGTACACTTCTGTTACCTGTAACACTGAAGTGATCTGTTAATTTGCACATACTCCACTCAAAGGATACTGCTCTGTATTGATTTGCGCACTGTTCATATGCAGATACTGTATATTTATCTTTGAACTGTTATCTTCTTATTCTGCACTGTTTCATTCCATTTCATCCCCTTGCACTAGTGTTCCATAAGCTTAATGTTCCTTGTCCATTACTTGTAATGGAACTGTACATGAATTTTTCAAATAAATAAAAATGTACTGGAGGAGAATAATGTAAAATATAAAACAAAATGCTCAAGTACAGTACAAATGCCTCAAAATCTTACTTAAAGTATAACACCAGTGATTTTCTTTTTTACATTTATTTTCCAGCAGTGGGTGACATGCTTCTTCCTCATTAAATACGTGGTGTACAGTATGTCAATGTGCTAAAAAGGGCTGTTTCTCTGTAGTCTCTAAAATAAGAAAGAGGAACTAAAACTGTGCAAGTAGAGTACATAATAATGCAAATACATGACATATTTTGTGAGGGAAAACATGACACCCAGTGCAGCAGTGTGGATCACTGGTGTGTTTCATAGTTTCTGGAAAACAGTGAAAATCTACAGCACAGATCAATGAGCTAAACCAGGTTTTGGACACAGAGACGTATGGCGAGTTGTTACGGCTACCCGTCAGGATTAGAAACTGAGGACCCAGTAAGTGCAGGACCTGGACACAGACTTCAGGTAAAAAGGATTTTTAATCAGGGATGGTAGCAGAAGGTGTAAGAAGTAGTGTGGACGTTACGGCTGGTTACAGGCAACTGGGAGCTGTGTTGACTGGACCACTAGGTGAGCAACCTGGGGTGCAGCGAGTAGAGGCAACCACTAAATTGAAAACAGAGGAGCAGGATAAGAAAACTAAGCAGATCAATAATGACTGTGGGAAATAATGAAGGGGACCTGGGTATGAAGAACGATGTGCAGAGAGGCAGGAGGTGACTGCTGGCCGGTGCGTGGATCCGCTGGTAGGGGGAGCCGTGGCTCACAGCTGATGAGATTGCTGCCCAGCTCTATGCCAGTGTGGAAGGGGCGTCTGGGAAGCTGAGTCGCCATCAATGGTGCATACCGTCCCACAGGATAATCCTTAAACAAAAGCTCAGATTTTGAGGAGACAGCGGGGTGTGAAAAAACAAACAAAAACCAACCTCCCCGAAACAATAGATCATACAAAAAAACTCAAGGGGACTTCCTCTGGTAGAAAGCAAAAAAACAGCTCACACTTCAGTTCAGAGTTCAGCTCAGTTCAGTTCACAGTTCACTTTAGTTCAGTTCAGTTCAGATAAATGCAAAAAAACAAACACAGGGATCATCAAGGCAAAAAGGAAACACAGATCGGAAAACTTACTGATGTCTGCGGGACATCGAGAGATCATCTGGCGATGAGGACACACCAACGTTCCCCTCAAGTACAGCGCCGCTGATTGAGAGCAGGTGTGCCTCACCGCCGGGAGTGCACTCCATCACCTGTCGGGGCGGAGCTGTTGATGGAACCAGGGCAGGCAAACAAGTGCTGGGAGCGCACTCATCCGTAGCCATAACACGAGTACACCAAGTTCATTGTTGGTTTTTATCTCAGTATTAAATTTGTGGAAACATTCACTCACCTTATCCTTTCAGTACAGTACTGAATCTGTCCACATTTATGTCAGCACTATCAGGACATTAAGGCAGGATGTTGCTTTGTTTATTGCTCTATGCTTGGATGGAAACATAGTGGACTTAAATTACCATTAATTATCAATAAATGTCAGTGTGAAACTGAGATGTCAGTCCCCTTTTTCATCATAGTCAGGTGCTACAATTGACCCAGTCCTAGCATCAGCAGTGACACGTAGCTTGGTCAGTAATGACCGGACAATGGTTGAGACAGGCAGGGATGCGGTCGCCATCTGGGGTCCTCCTCCATCTTTCATGCGCTTCAGTAAGGTCAAGCTCATCCAACATTAATGACCACTGGGCCCTGTGTATGGACCACTCTGTCTTAGGCAGCTAGGCTCTGACCCCCGAGTACCTCTGGCCCAGACCTGGCTGCTGTCTAAAGCCTGATTTCACCCTGACTCTGTAACAGCAATGTGCCACTCACTAATGGCACTCTGATGGATTAGAGACACAGCAGTACTCCCACAGAATCTGCAGCCATTTAAAAGCTAAGTTTTGGACATATTCACTATAACCCTTTTCTTCCAAAGTGCTTTTCCCAGTATGGCATCAGAAAGTCCATTATTTTCTCCTCAGGAAGAGTTCCACCTCTGCCTTTGTAAATTCAGAAATGATTGTTATTGTAAGCTCCACCTAATAGCTGGACGTAGCACTCACCAGACTGTGGCTGTGTCTATGCATAACTAATCCGAAACATCAGTGAAGTGCAGTGTTATTGAAGTTTTCAGCACAAACTAGAACATACCAGGCATTAAGTCCTCCAACTTAAACGACAATATTTGTGTGGTTTTCCAATACCACCCACACCAGTGATGGAAAGTATTTCAGTTCATTTGCTCAAGTACTGTAGAATTTTGAGGATTGTGTACTTTACTTGATTATTTTGATTTTGTGCTACTTCATAATTTTTTTACTTACTCTTTACTTCGTACTTTTTACTCTACTACATTTATTTTAGATCTTTAGTTACTCGTTACTTTCCTGACTGAGATTAATAACAAAAAATATTGTATAATCATGCGACTTTATTAAGTGTGTTTTGATTCTAATATTTTGTACTTTTAGATAAATGCAGGAATTTACTTGTAACAGACCTTACACTGCTACTCCTTCTAAAGTAAGTGATCTGAGCAGCAGTACTTCTTGCACCAGTAGCTTCAGAACGGTTCCAGCCTCATGCTTACTAGCCTTTGTCATCATGACCACAATCACATAACCCATACAGACATCCCATCATCCCATCAGCAGACATACAGTACCTGACTCATGTCACAGGTCAAAGGAGATTGTGTGTGTGTTTTTAATTCAGGACTGTTCCTCAACCTTAACCACATTTTTATAATTGTAATTGTTTTGTAATTGTAACAAAGGTTATTTTAACCCGATCCATGATCTTTTTCTAACATCCAGTATATTGTTTTTTAGGTTGCAGAACTCACGTCATTGTTCCAAACCACAAGCAAGTCAATTGAGACGCTTGGGTAGGGAAATATGATGGTATTTTCCAAGTTATGATAAGTTAGAAATGTCTTCGATTTAAAATCAAAACAATGTGACTGCCCTATTACATTTTATTTTTAACAATGTTTTAAATACAAATCTCCAAAAATGTGTGGCTGTACAAACCTTTAGCAATTTACCACACACATTTTACCAAACACAACTAAAGAAAAACATTTATAAGATTTTTTTTTTTTTTTCTGAAAAACAATGATTAACATAGGGAAGGTTTATTTGCAAGCTACAGTATTCACCTCAAAACCAACTCCGTTTATGTCAGAACAGTATTGCTCATAATGTACAGCCCTGTAGCTAGTCAATGGGGGGCTAATGGTTCCTGGAACACCTCCTGCTACTCGCCCACGCCCCTTTGGCCTAGATTCCTGGGAAAATATCCATTGCTGGCAGTATTTGCTCAGGGACTTTGTTTTCAACTGCTTAATTGTGTCAGCCAGGACCAGCAGTACATAGCCAGTGGATGAATATTAGTGTTCCCTACTGCTGGAGGACAGGCTTCTTGCTGGTGGTGCTTTGAATTTAAAAACAAATACAGGCTACTGAGAAGAGGGACTAAATGCTCAATTATGTGTTTTTATAGCATACTGCCACCACATGTGCCTTGTCTCTAGTCAGTTTATTGTACAGTAGCTATTGTACATGTGGGTCTGGGAAACAGATTTTTATAAGGTGTCAGTACAGTAATTGTAATTCCTGATGTAGCCACTCTTGCAAATTACAGCAGAAAAAAAACAGTTTATTGCCCCTTTTGTCCTCTTACATCCCTTTTTTCCCCACTGCCTCACCTTTCTCTGGCACACCAGACTTTAACCCCTCTCCCCAACTTTAATTCTTTTCCTCTCCCTCCCACCTCCTTCTCTTCCTCCTCTTTTATTATTTGCTTCTAAAGTCTGCAATCAATTAGTACAAGAGGAGGTCTAATCAATTCCTGCTCATTTGCAATTCCTCTCAGTTAAACACATTCCTTTATTACCAATGTCATAATTAATGTGGAAGAGATTGAGAGGACGTAAGGGGGGAGGGAGAGGACTTAGAAGAGAGGATGGAGTTGGCAGAAGGAGTGTGTGTATGTGTGTATTAGTTGTCATGTCTTACCTCTGTGCCTTCTGAATTGCTGCACATATACGTAAGCTGCAGTAATCCAGTTCAGTACACACAGTATCACTAATCACATGTTTAATGACCCATATTTTCATTATTCATTAGCCTCTACAGTGAAGGAATACCTCTGTCGTCCAGTAAAAAAAAAAAATTTGTTGCAGATATATATATACAGTGGTGTGAAAAAGTGTTTGCCCCCTTACTGATTTCTTATCTTTTTGCATGTTTGTCACACTGTAATGTTTCAGATCGTCAAACAAATTTATATATTAGTCAAAGATAACACAAGTAAACACATCATGCAGTTTTTAAATGAAGGTTTTTATTATTAAGGGAAAACAAAATCCAAAACTATATAGCCCTGGGTGAACAAGTGTTTGCCCCCTAAACCTAAGAACTGGTTGGGCCACCCTTAGCAGCAACAACTGCAATCAAGCATTTTCGATAACTTGCCATGAGTCTTTTACAGCGCTGTGGAGGAATTTTGGCCCACTCATCTTTGCAGAATTGTTGTAAGTCAGCCACATTGGAGGGTTTTCGGGCATGAACCGCCTTTTTAAGGTCATGCCACAGCATCTCAATTGGATTCAGGTCATGACGTTGACTAGGCCACTCCAGTCTTCATTTTGTTTTTCTTCAGCCATTCAGAAGTGGACTTGCTGGTGTGCTTTGGATCACTGTCCTGCTGCAGAACCCAAGTTCGCTTCAGCTTGAGGGCACAAACGGATGGCCGGACATTCTCCTCCAGGATATTTTGGTACACAGCAGAATTCAGGGTTCCATTTATCACAGCA
>NW_018128083.1:68959-74129 GCF_001952655.1 Monopterus albus | reverse complement strand
TTGACGATCTGAAACATTACAGTGTGACAAACATGCAAAAAGATAAGAAATCAGTAAGGGGGCAAACACTTTTTCACACCACTGTATATATTAAAAAAAAATTCCCCACTCGCCCCCCATTTTGGGGTGGTCTTGTATTCCTTCCTTTAAGCTCGGGTCCTATACCAGAGGCCTGGGAGCTTGAGGGTCCTGCACAGTATCTTAGCTGTTCCTAGCACTGCACTCTTCTGGACAGAGAACTCAGATGTTCCTGGGATCTATTGGTGCCACTCTCCCAGTTTGGGGGTCACAGCCCCCAATGTTCCTAATACCACGGGGATCACATGTGCCTTCACCTTCCACATCTTCTCTAGCTCTTCTTTCAGCCCTTGGTATTTCTTGAGCTTCTCATGTTCCTTTTTCCTCATGTTGCTATCACTTGGGATTGCTACATCTATCACTATGGCCGTCTTCTTCTGTTTGTCCACCACTACTATGTCCGGTTGGTTGGCCATTACCAGTTTGTCAGTTTGTATCTTGAAGTCCCACAGGATCTTAGCTTGGTCATTCTCAACCACCTTTGGAGGTGCACTGTTATGTGCTGGATTGTCTCAGGGGCATCTTTGCACAGCCTGCACCTGGGGTCCTGCCTGGTATGGTAGACCCCGGCCTCTACTGATCTTGTACTTAGAGCTTGTTCTTGTGCTGCCAGTATTAGTACCTCTGTGCTGTCTTTCAGTCCAGCTTTGTCCAGCCACTGGTAGGATTTTTTGATATCAGCCACTTCTACTATCTGACGGTGGTACATACCGTGCAGAGGTTTGTCCTTCCATGAGGGTTCCTGCTCTTCCTTCCCTTGTTCCTCTGGTTTCTGCTGCCTGAGGTATTCACTCAAACTAAAACCTCAAAGTACAAGTCAAATCCTTTTTTTCTGTCACTTCAGGTAGATATTATGACACAAGTCATCATTTGTCTAATAACTTTGTTTTTAATAAGTTGTGTGGTAGTGTTTCAGATGACTCTCTGGTGGCTACTGCTCAGAATCTGGTTGCAAAGTAGATAGCAAACAAGATGGCCACTGCCCTTAATTTGATACAGGATTTTGAATTTAGTTTTACATAGTGGCAGAAAGTGGTGATACATCATCCATTTTAAAATACAGGCTTCATCCACAAACTAATTTTGAAATGTCCATTCATCCATTATCTATACCGCTTATTCCTGAATAGGGTCACGGGGGCGCTGGAACCAATCCCAGCTGACACTGGATGAGAGGTGGGGTACACTCTGGACAGGTCACCAGTCTATCACAGGGCTGACAAACAACCACACACACTCACCCCTATGATTTAGAGTTGCCAGTCAACCTAAGCTGCATGTCTTTCGATTGTAGTAAAAAGCTGGTGTACCTGGAGAGAACCCACACAGGCACGGGGAGAACATGCAAACTCTGCACAGAAAAAGCACCGGGTCTCGATCCCAGAACTTTCTTGCTGTGAGGCAAGAGCACTAACTACTTGAGTTAACTACTGTGCTGCTGTGCCAACCTAGTTTTGAAATGTAGTTAATATTAATATACAACTCTTAGTCACAAGCAAAAGTGTCATGCTGCCAGTGGTGCAGTGGTTAGCACTGTTACTTTCCCATAAGAAGGTTTTGGGTTCAAATCCTTCCAGGAATTGATGTATTGTTTGTTTGCTGTAGTTACTGTCAGGCCTGTCGCTTTATACATGCATGTCACCCACTGTGCGTTGGGCACCAAGCGCCTCATAATTTCCAAACTAAGCCTTGCACTTCTGTATTTAATGACACAGTTCAGTTGTGAGATTACAGAAGACAGCTGCTCCAGCCAGTGCTCGTCAGCTGAAGACTTTCGTGTGGCTGAGGCTTGAGTATCCCAAACAGATATATGTTTCACAGGAAGCATCCACGTTGTATCTAAAACCAAGGTTAACTGGATGTTTGCCCAACACCAAATGGCATTCCTTCCTTTTAAGATGGTAGATTAAAATAAAGCATGTCAAGATCCTGATAATGAAGCGCTCATGCCAGTGAACTGCACCAGCAGACGTGAGCAGAATGGTCACAGCTGTGTTGAACCATGCTTCATGAGCAGTAGGATGAGAGGGCTGGGAGAGTGGGGGCAGGTGGTGGACTACTGGTAATTACTGGGCAGCCCCAATGCACAGTCAATGGTCCCTATGCACCAATCTGTCTTCTTCTGACCCTAATGAAAGGCTTTTTAACATCTGATTAGCTTTTAATGTTGCTCTGTGGAGGTGGGTGTGGTTTGGATATGAGAGACTGAGTAAAACAGAGCAGTATGCAAAAAGACATTCATTTCTGATTGAAGAGCTGTATGATCCAGGTGTAGATAACTGCAATGCACTACAGGTCTATAGTGGTTTCAAGACTGTGCATTTTCTGTGTGCGTTGCTTTGTTGTCTTCATTTCAGCCCACATCTGTTTGATGGATTGTGCAGATAAAGGATCTGATAGGACGGGAGCGATGAGGCCTATTAGAAATTCATAGCAGATTATCACACAGCTGAAACGATAATGGATATCAGGGACATAATGGCTGTCGTCGGCATTTTTCACCAGTTCCTGTGATGCCTTCTGTTTTATTTTAACATGACTTTACCCTACTCATTCTTTCTTTCTCTTTGGGCTTGAAAGCAGCAATTTCTCAGAGCCGCTAACAATTGCATTGCTCTGCTTCTCCTTCAAGCCAGCAGCTTTCATCTGATCCCCTCTATCAAGTCACAGCGATGAGAGTTGTTTGTAAGAAATGGGCTCTCACACTGTATCAATATGAGCTCCCTTTGAAGAAAAACTTTCTCCATCAAAACAAATTTTTGACCTTTCTCAGTGCTTTTCTATGCTTTGCAGTTTCTCACAGGTGTTCACGGTTCGACAGTATTGCTATCATAAATGCCAGTCAGTCTTTTGTGGTGTTTTACCCAAGACAACACACTCAGAGGATGTTTTGCGGGCATTAGTGACTTAAAAGTCTAGAAGATTTGGTACTGGTAGTCAAAGATGAGGTAGTATTGTGTTTTGGGTGACAGGGTAGAAGGTTGACTAAGATTAAATTAGCTTATTCATCTATTTTACAAGGACAGTGCATATTAATTACAGTATATTTCTGTCAATATGCCAGAGTTAGCCAAAGAGATTAATGTTGGAACGGTAGCCCCACTTTGTGTTTCTCATGTGTGATCATTACATCCAATCACAGAGCTAAGCATCTGTCTTTGTTTTAGGTTGGTTTTTTTTCTTTGTTTTTTTCAAAACATAAATTTTGTGGCTCCCTGGTTTAAGGCACTCACTATGTAATTGTTATTTTCTGCAGGTCATTTCCAGCTGGAAACCTTTGTTGCATGTCTTTCATTATTTCTCTGTCTCCTCCTTCGCTATCAGCTTTCAACTGCCTTTTCTCCATTAAAGGTGTAAAAATGCTCCAACATTTCTGAAAACATATTTTGAATCAATTTCTTCAATAAGTTATGACTGCAGTTCCTAATCTAACGATGGAAACTGGAAGTGATGTCTTTTCTTAATTAGTTTGATGTGATTTGATTATCAGTTACAACCCCAAATCAGAAAAAGTTAGGACAGTATGTAAAACCAAAAACAAAACTGAAAATAATGATTTGCGAATCATTTGTGTCCTGTATTACATTGAAAACAACATAGCAGCACATTATTTGATGTGATACCTCATCAACTTTATTCTTTGTTCAAAATAAACACTCACTTCAATTCTGATGCTGCAACACATTCCCAAAAAAAAGTTGGGATGGCTGCATTTCAGGGCCAATAATGAGGTAAAACAATGAAATGATGATTCCATTTGAAACAGGTGATATCAACAGGTGACTGCATCCTGATTTGGTACAAACATGGCATCCAGGAAAGGATAAGCCCTTTAGGAGCAAAGATGGGCCAAGGACCGCCAGTTTGACAACATATGTGTTAGAAAATGAAAGATAAAAGAAAGATAGGAAGGGATTTGGATATGTCACCCTCTATGGTGCAGAACATGATTAAAAGATTCAAGGACTCTGGAGGGATTTCAGTGTGTAAAGGACACAAGTCTAAACTGGATGACAGCTCTCTGATCCCTCAGACGACACTGCATCAAGAATCGTCACTCTTCTATAAATGATATAACCACATGGGCTCAGGATGACTTTGGCACACCTGTGTCAGGCACTACAATATGTAGTTACATCCATTAATTCCACTTAACAACCAATAATACACAATTAAATGTGCCAAAGAATGGGAGAGCATTCATATCGAAGCTCAATATCCAACTTACTTGATGTTTACCCATTACTTGACCCAAAGTGGCGAGAGGATGTTGCAGCATCAGAATTGAAGTGAGTGTTTATTTTGAACAAAGAATAAAGTTGATGAGGTATCACATCAAATAATGTGCTGCTATGTTGTTTCCAATGTAATACAGGACACAGATGATTTACACATCACTATTTTCAGTTTTAATTTTGATTTTATATACAGTCTCAATGTTTTCTGATTTGGGGTTGTATAGTACATTTGTCTATGTTGGTGTTACTTTGTATTATTTTATATTTTCATGCAAAATAAGCACATATATTGTGCCATCCAGCTGAGCAAAGAGATGTCACTTCTGGCTACCTGAATAGGACTTGTCAACTTGCAGCAGAGGGGATACCTTTTTCTCCAGGTGGACAGAAGAGTGTTTGATGATTCTGCAAATCAGCACTAAGCAGGGCTACAAACAGTGGTATTGTTAGGTTGTGGGGCAACACCTACTATGGAAAAATGCAAGACCAAAACTTTTCACAATTTTACAGTTTGAAACTACAGTATGTGATATTTCACATAACTTAATACCAGTGTCAGCCCAGCTGAGCACTTGCCTGTTCTCCTCAATTTGCAGTCATGCTGTTCAACTCCCTGTTTGTATGTGCTGTCAGCTATGTTTGTTCTGCCAACAAGCCCGGTTTTATGGCCTAGTAATCCTCTGAGAAAGATGATTCAGTTCCTGAAAGCCTCTTCTTGACCAGATACCATTCCTTCCAAATAACACACACAGTAGCTGTCAGCCAGTTTTTCCTGGAGAACCAGGAAAGGTTTACCCCACCTGCTCCAAATGACCAGCCACCTCTAGCTGCACCTGATAGTTATTTTTATTTAT
>NW_018128083.1:54817-68887 GCF_001952655.1 Monopterus albus | reverse complement strand
AATCAATTAATGTTCAGATACATTTTATTATATACAATATAATTTATTATATAAAATGGATTTTATCATCTGTCATATTAAGGTGCAAATTAGCTGGTAACCCCTGCACGCTGATTAATGCATGCTGTTGCATATACTGTATATATTAATATACTAACAAAATTAAAAAAGCCCAAGGTGATGTCTTAAAATTACTATTTTTTTCCAATCAACCAGTCCAAATCCAGAAGAAAACAAAGCAAATCATCACAGTTAAAAAGCAAAAGATTACAGTAGGTACTTGTAAAGTGACTGAGGTGATTGATTGATACCTCTGTGACTGTAATGCTGAAGCTAGCATCACAGCAGCATCAGTACAACAAACTCTGATTTGAAAGAAAAAAGACAAGCATCAGCAGGCAGATTTTAAACAAGCCATTATTGAACCTTTTAATTTGGATGTAAAACAGAGTTGAACACAATGAAAATGCTGGTAACTACAGCAAATACAGTAGGTTAGGAAAACTTTACTTTTTACTTTTGTTTTCTCTTCTGAATTAGTTTGGCTAACCTGGGGGTCTGTCTACAACCTCAGAACTGACTGCTTATGTTTCTCATCCCACTGGACTTCATTTCAACAGCCTTGCCATGTCCCCAGGTGTCAGCGCTGAACTTAGACAGTACAGTGTTGATAAAAATGATAGCCCGAGTGACAAAAATAAGACCCAAGCTGTAATATACCAAAGCTATCCCTCCACCAGATCCTGGTGTCTGGCCTGTAAGGTGGCACTCAGCAGGATGTGGCCAACATCTCTCTGCACAAGAAACATTCATTAAATCCATTTCTGCCTGTGCATACAAACATCTGCCGTCTGTTGCCATGGTGAATTTGTCGACCCCTTTCCAGTAGTCATACTGTAGTCATCCACCAAGGCATCTCTCAAAGTATGGTACACCAGCTCTTCGTACACCATGTTTCACCACTCACCATGCCAGCCAACCCTGCTGCGTTTGGTACCAAAACAACCAAATCTGATGTGAAAAAGAGCTGCTGCCATTTGACAGGGGATGAGATCTGGCACAGCACCTGCTGTTAGCACACATATGAGAGAGCATATGCTAAAATGTTGTCACAAACGCCCTTGCGTCACGGAAGCAAGGCTTTCATCTTCACTATAGCAAGATTTCACTGCTGTAGAGCTACTGCCTGAATCTTTACAGGGCACACAGAGGTGCTCTTCTAAAAAAGCACTATTTGATTTCTATCAGTGCTGGAAAGCTTACATCAACCTAGTGTGCATGAAGCATCTTCTGAGATTTGTGTAGGCAGCTAGCTGCTTTCTTTTTTGTACTAAAGACCTTGATTCAATTACTGTTTCATGAGACACCTTGCATCAATACTGTTTTTAGAGCAATAGTTACACTTTACATCTGGACACCTTTGTGTTGTGACAGGCTGTCAGGAGATGCAGTTGAAAGTGCCCCTTGCTTTTTCACTAGAAGCTGATGGTACTGACATGGTGTTAGAAGTAGTGCCAGCACAACACCAAGTCTTGGAGCTCAGGCCGCTCTAATGAGCTCCCTTGAGTGGTTAGTAAACTGATGGCGACGGCCTGTCCTCTCTCCTCCCCTTCACTCAGCGTGCACAGCTTTAATTGGTGGGAGAAGGAAGAGAGACTTCAGAATTACATAAAACAATGCTTTGGTCAAAAAAAAGGACAAAAAAAATCTATTTACATCTCATCACAATGCAAACTCCTTCACCCCAATTAATGTCTAGCACAGGCCTGAGGATTTTATTAGCCAATATGTCCTAAGCCTGAGGAGAAGGACATGTGTAAAGTGAGCAATGTCAGCTGGTTTTTCTTTTGGAAGATGTAAGAGCGCAATGTGCCAAATATTTTCACTTGATTTTGATCATATTGTTGGCTGTGAATATCAAAGTGCGGTTCATTTTCATAAGATCACGGGTTGATACCTTGAATAATGGCGCCCTCTGCTGGTCACACATTGACACAGCAAGAGAAATGACACCAGAGTGGCATCTGGACAGCAGTTCTCTCATGAGCTTTTTCATTTGTTCATTTTTGTTATGTTATTGCCCAAGTGTGTGTCTGTGTGTGTGTTTTGCATTAGAAAAGATGAAGAAAACATTTGCAAATATCACGTACAAAAAATAAAAACAAATATGCTGAAGTAAACTAAACTATTTACTGTACAAACAGTATTTTAATACTAAAATAATAACCACATCAGTGTACAGATCCTATTGGTTGCCTATATAAATTAGTCGTTTCAGTTTGGCTACATGGCCAAATATATAGCTGCTGGGGCAAAGATGAGCCCTCCATCTTTCTGTGAAAAATAATCTGAGAAAATGTTTTCTTTATTCATGCACAAAGCTGAGTTGGCTATTCACTTATGAAACATGAATTCTATGTAGATCCTCTTCATATATGTGTTAAAACGTGGAAAAATGCTTCTGAATAACAGTTTTGCATTTTACTTAAAAAAATAGACTTCAAAATGTTGAACTGCTGGAGACAAGGTGTCTGTTCCCAAAAAAATCTGTCAGACAAAACCTCTAAGCTTTGTAAGCTTTGAAAGTAAAATCCTTTCTCACTGAGTACACACAGTTCTGAATGCTTTGCAACTTTTACAACACGGGACATGACTGGAAGCTTTTGTCTGAACAGTGACTTATTAGCCACAGTCTGATATACTGAATAGATGGCATGAAGTGCTGTGTATGAGTGTAATTTTTTTTGAAGTGGACATGAGTCAGCGCTAGGGAGAAATTTTCTAGTGTAATTGTTTAGCTAACAGAAAGGTACACTGTAATGCGGGCTGCTTCACATTTTATTGAAAGGGCGATGTGTTTCTTCAATAAAAAAAAGAAGTGCAGACATTTTGACATTACTTTACTGGTGAAAAATGAAAAGCACCACCTTTCAACCTGGCAAGAACATAAAAGGACCTTCTTATTCCTGCTTTTATTCCCATCCACACCTTAATTTGTTAATTTAACTAAAGGAGCCAAATAAAATGTAAAGGGTCAAAAGTTTCCCATTGCTTTCCAATGCCACTCCCAGGTTTTGTGTGTGTGTCCACTTAACATTAAAACCCTCACCCACTGCTTCATGTTGTAATGTGTGGCACAGCGCTGCTGATCCCTGTGATGTCACAAGCTGTCCTACTTGCAGAGGCTTATGAAAAAAAAGGTATCAAGCTGCTGTATCCCCATTAGCATCGTTACATTCATACATACGTGCCTCCAGCTATTGTTGTCTTTCTCTGTCTCCAGTCAGCCCTCCTCCCATCTCTGTCGTTTAGCCACCCTTTCCTGTCTATGTGGAAACTAGACAATGCGCTTTTTATTGAATTTGCATGAGACAGATGTGGATGAAGAGAGACAAGCTGATACAAAAGTACTAGTGGAAATGTAAGAGTGAGTTGTGAGGACTTTCCCTCACTGTACTCTGCCATTAGAAGTAGTGTTAGCATAAAACCTGCCTTTCACATGCTCTTGAGGAAGGTGCATATTTACAGTGAATACAATGAGACCAGTAGTGGGGACAGGGTTCAAACTGATGCTGCAAGGCCTCCCTGTTATCATCATCAGACAGCTGCTCTGCTCAGTCACAGCTTCCTGTTTGGGTGGCCTTGATATCAGTCTCTGCTAGAGGTTCGCAGTGTGGACAGCTGATTGGACTGGTAGGATTATCACTGTTAGGAAAGTTACAGCACTCTGTTTACTGCACTCATTCATTCTTGTTAAGCATCAAATGCACAAATAAGATTAATAGGGTCACCTCAAAATTTAAATTTAAAGGTATAGTCCAGTGATTTTTCATGTCAGAGACAAGTTACATTATGTATAATGTCTGTGACTGTGGAAGAGCTTTGTCAAGTGACATCAGCAAATCATTTGGACCCAGGCTTGTATCAACATGAAGGTTACAGCCAGAGTCCTGTTTCAAGTGAGCGTCACGACTACATCTTGACCACCTCTTCATTTTGTACGATGCATTTGGTGTGTGCTACAGGCACCAGTTGACGCACTGCTCCATGACACAACCGATGTGTGTTGCAGTTAACAGAAAGCATGTATTACAAACTGGAAAGCCTGTATTTTATTGAGTAGATATAGCTGTGGAGGGACAAGGTCATGTACAAGTAGAAGGATATGAGCCTCCAGGCATGAAGGTTAGTAAAGCTTTTATTTTACTTTATGGGAAGTATGGGATTGAGTGTTTTGGATCTTGACTCAGCCCAGAAACTAACAGTCAGGATCAGTCAGTCTACTGATATGGTCAAAAAATGACTAAACAAGGCATTTTTATTTTAATCCATTTTGTCTAGATTTTATGTATAAAAATTCTTCATATCACCAAGCTAAATGATAAAACAAGAGCAGAAGTTCACTTGTTTACAGTGCTGCTTTAGATAAAATGATTATGAGAAAAATTCAGCCTTACTTCAGGGATTATGGCTTGTCTGCAGAACCTAATGGTACAGTAGTTATTTTTGTGCTAGCTGGGGAGAAAAAAAGACTTATTGTCAGCCACTTCACTGATATAAACAGCTTGCTAAGATGGGTTTTTTGAAACACAAGGACTGGCACTGATAGCTTTAAACCTCACTGATGTTTTTATAGCCAAAGCTGAACTTGAGCTAAACGGGGGCACCACCTGTCAGAAGGAGCCATTAGAGGGAAATCCTATTACCACTAATCCTACAGGCCCAGCACTAAGAGCACAGCAACTAGTCTCCACTGTCTCCCTCAGTTTCTCTGTTTGTAGCTGCCCACACCGCTGACAGTTGTGCTTCCGCATCAGTCGTTGTGGCAACAGGCCTGTGAGTGCTAAGGTCAGAAGGGGGCACGGCCCCTAATAAATTTCCTCCCAGGTGAATAGAGGCGCGTTCAGGATATTAATGCCACTTCATGCCAGCTGCAGTTCACAGACACAACAGTAAGTCTTATCCTCTGAGTCCTGCTTCTCCTCAAAAAGATTGCTACTCTCTGCGTACCTGTTTATCACCATATTGTAAGATGCAGGGGTGCGTGTCCAATCACCAGCTTGTTTTCAGGACATTTTGTCAGTTCTAACAATGTGCAAGATCATGAGATGACCATTTTAAGCAAAGAACAAGCTGCATACCAATACTCTGCTGCTGTGTTGTTGTGGTAGTGGCCATGCAGACCTCAGTATAACCTCAATACTTTTTATTTAAGCACATAACTTCAGAAACTGTCAAGTTGCCACTGAGTGTGATTTCTGAACTTTCCTATACATCTACTTTATGTAAAAAACCTTCATGTAAGTTTACGGTTAGGGTTTTCAGGAAGGAAAGGCAGAGTGTCAACCTTTTTTCAGAAGCAAGATTGATTTTTATCCACATTGCTGCTTGTTTTTCACTGTCATACTTTACCCACCTTTTTATTTTCCACTTCACTACAAAATCTGCACATTTTCTCTGCAATCAAAGTCAAAGCAGCATCTCATTAATTACAGCACTTTCACCCAGGGAGGAGAAAGCCAGTCAGTAAAACCTGCACTCCCTCGGTTGTCTCGCTCTGTAAGGGAGTAGCTGCAGAGACAAACCCTGACCTTGCACCATATGCCAGCAAAAGGCTGCATCAGGCTGGACACACAACTCCACAGAGATAGGGGGTGGGGCAGCGGGGGGAGAGAGAGTGAGAGAGAGGGGAATAGGGGAGGGGCCACGACAGTTGCGTGGGGAGAGTGACAGAAGGGGGGGAGGCTCAGAGCACAGGAGGCAGATATAGACAGGGAGGGGAGGGCCCAAAGTGTCTCTCTATGGGAGGTGAACGTGTAAGGATGTTCCCTCGCGTTCATCCTGCCTGTGTCGATCGTGTGCTAGGCTGCTCGCTGTCTCTCTCTGCCGGTAGGGCTGCTGCTTTCACTTCTCATGTTTCTGCTGGTCTATTATTATTATCTATTCATTTACTCATTTTATTTTTTGTGGCACCTAGCTTTGTGTTCTGTTTTCAGTTTGGTGCGTGTGTGTCCTGTGTGAGGTGAGAACAGGAGAGACGAATGCTACGGGCTGCACATACTCTCTTTACACTCACTGTCCAGGCAGGTGTCTGGCAGAGATGACTGCAGCAGCTGCACTGGCACCCTCCACCCCCTGTCCCCCACCCATTCCCTCTTCCCATCTCTCTCCTGTAGTCTGATGTCATGGCAGCTGATGTTTGTACTGGACACCCACAGCTCACTGCAAACTCGAGCTGAAGGGACGTTTCAACTTCTTAGACAGTGCCTGGACTGTTGTTGTACCCCCCACCCCACCCCATCCTCCCAGTGACTCCCCCTGTCCTCTGGCTTCATGCAGCCTTGCAGACTTGAGGAGGACAGTGATCGTTGCTTGTTTGCCGTCTTTGTTTCTGCTCCATGGTTTCTTGTGCTCTTTTGCTGAGCACAGAGTGACTGTGTGATGAATCCTTATTGATCCTTTAGATTGAATAGTTCATTCCATCAGGCCGCTCTCTGCTGACCTAGACCACATTCTGCTTACAAAGTGGACGGGCTCCTGCTCTATACTTCCCATTACTGCAAATGAGATGGAAAGTCACTCGTATGCAGTCACGCCTCAGCCTTATGGTATTTCTCTTCATCGTGCATATCATAATAAGGTTTAATAGGTTTTAGCAAAGCATGCATTAATTCATCAATAATGAGTTTGGGGCTCTGGCCCGTGGAGCAGGGTTATAAGCGACTTGATCTCGGTGGATATAATTTCATCTCTGAGGCCAGATTTGTTTTTGCAGTTCTTGGTTTTTATCCTCAGGGGCAGGATTTTTAGGTCAGGTAGATTATGCAGCATTCAGCTGTTTGGTATCAGATAATTCTACAATGATGAAACCTTCTGGGGTTATGAATTCAAATAGGTTGAGCTGTGTTGTTGATTTATGCGTATGAGATTCTGTGTGTAGTCTACTGAATTTACTGTTTATGATTTTAGATTTAGTGTATCACAGCTGTGATGACAGATGATATTTGTGTTCTTGTCCAGCATTTATAACATCACCTACCTGCTTTGAATTTGCCACTAGGCCGTGTGTGGCAAAACAAAACTGATGATCCAGAAAGTATTCAAAGAAAAACATCCAAATCTCTGCTGGAGGAGTCTTTTGCACCAGTGAAGTGCAGTGAAGCATTTAGACTGTTTTCATGCAAGATGTATCAGCATGTGTTAAATAAGTCATGGGCCCATCAGAGGAATTTTCTGTAGGGGTATTCAGAGCCGGGAAGATGTGACAAGCGCCTGATGAGTTTGAAGAGCACTGGGTGAGGACTGGTCAGCTGGACAGAGGCTTACTCTGCTGGCCTGTCATCCATTATCACAACAAGGACACTCCACTTTCGGACAATAAATCTGATTGCACTTTACTGAGGTTGAACAAAATCCAAATCTAAGCCACTGAGTCATCAAAGCTGCAGCACTTCTGTCTTCGTCTGCAAATTTGATCATCCTCACTGTTTGCACAAGTGAATTTTAGACTGATGCTGTGTGACTGATATTATATCACAGATGCTCAGCGTTGGTGGATAATCCAGATATCAGATTTGTTTGAAGAACTTGCTGAACATAAGCATCACTACAGGCCTAACCTTGTCATACTACATTTTGTAAGTATGAGGAATGGCTGCTATGATGTGTAAACATCCAGCTCCACCCATGAGACCTTCAGTGTTCATTTTCTATATGTGGACCAGATTCTCATGGAGACTGTCCTCACCATGATTTCTTGCATTCATGAGAAAAATGCTTACAGGTTTTTCAGTGGCTGTCCATGGCTGTAGCTAGTTCTGTTCTGGGCAAAATGAATATGAAGAGTACAACATTATTGTGCTACCTCTGATTTTAAACAACGTGGTTACATAAAATTGGATGGTGCAACAGTGCCAGTCAAACCTCAGCATCTTTTTCAGAATATGTGACAGGTTTCATGCTGGAAATTAGTCAGTGAAGCAGATTTGTGTGTGTTAAAGTTCATGGCAGTTGACATTTTAGGCTCTAGCACTGCTGCCAAAAGTCTTATGCAGAAGGCGGGTAGATGTTTGACTGTGAAAAACTTTGATGCTTGTCCCATTAAGTCAGTGCTGTTCTTTTTAGCTAAGTAGGTAATCTTTATCTAGCCAAGCAGATGTGACTATTAACCTTATAAACAGTGCTTGTATAGGACTAGCTTTGTATTGAAACTAAAACAGTTTAAACAGACTAAATGTATTACTCAGCTGAAGACAGTTTGAAATACAGCTGAACATCATAGCCTTCACTGCTTACTGGTGTATTTAGTGAAGCACATTTGAATGGAGGTTGCTTAGCTTAGGGAGACATGAACAAGCTGCATAAAAAATTTGAACTTAACTGAATGAAATAACTTGAATCAGCAAAGTGATTTGTACTTTCCACCTCTATAACCAAATTAGATGACACACTATGCAAACAACCAACTTAACATTTATTTCTAAGAATATTGATTAACAAACTACGCACTTATTCATACTCGCTGCATTTTTTATGCATCGGACCAAGTGCACTGTTCAGGCTGTTCATGCATGTCCAGCATTGGCCCACTGGCTCTCTGGGATTGGGGTCATCAGGTTGCCATAAGGCCTGGTAACATGTGGCAGGGAAAACATGCAGGGGATTATTCTGCTGGTCCTTCCTCTGTCTCTTCCAATTATTATCACAATTACTGTCAATAGACACAACATTCTGGAGATGCTGTGTTTTAGTGTCTTTATTGTAACAAGGCAACAGTTAGTCATGAATTATAGTTTCCATGAGTCACAGCAGTGCACAAAAGAATATTCTGCATGTTGCTACAGGCTTTGGTTGTGATGTTTCAGAATATTAGGCTGCAAGATTAGGCGGCTTCCTTTGGGATGAGATCAGGCTTTTACTGTAATTGTGGGGCAGGTTCAGGGCAAAATCATGTGAAACTGATCTATTTCATGTGGAATCTGGCTCTATAGGGGCTGCCATAATCTATGTCTTTATGAAGAAGAGGGCAGCCCACAGGCTCATGGGGACTGATCTTACTGTAGCTAATAGCAGCTCTCACTGTAGTATGACCAGTTGAGGCAAATGCAGAACTGCATGATGCCAAAGTCATTCTGATGTATTTATGTACATCAAAATAGTTTTTGTGACTATGATTGAAATCTTTAGATGTGATGCTTTTATTTCCCCTCTCATAACCTAAATGGAGCTTCCATAGTGGGCATGCATTTCCTTAAGTCATGCCAAGGAAAATGGAGATTCAGGTTTGTGCTTTGTACTCAAAAGCCATGGAAAAGCTCACTCTTCTGGCAATAAGCTTGGGGTGGTGCTGTGTCTCTCTGCCTCAGGGTGAACTTTATGGGTTTACCTTGGTTCATTTGAACAAGAGTAAGTACTATGAAAGCAAACCACTAAATAACCTGATGTCTGAGTTGAGGTGTCCTGGTGTCCTATAGAGGATTAAGGCACTGACCATGGCTGGCAATATCCCCAACTCCAATTTGGCCATGGACCTTGTGTGCATGTCATGTCTCTCCCTTCATTTCCTGTCATATTCATATTGTCAACATTCTAATAAAGGCATAAATGGCAAAGGGAAAAGATATTTTCCCTAACCATGAGTTCAATTATAAAGTACCTTCTCCTTGATGGACAGTGAACTATCACTTGTGCTTTCCAGACTTACCTACCTTAATTCACCTAGTCACACGCGCCACTGGGTACAGAGCTGCCACAAAAGGTGCTGCCTGTCCACCAGATGCAACTTGGGGTCCCATGTTTTGCTCAAAGATATTTTGACACATGGGCCAGAGAAGCTGGTGAAATGAACCTCCAATCCTGCAGTCAATGGACAAGCTGCTGTACCTACTGAGTCATAGCCACCATTGAGGGGAGAGTTTAACATTGGATCCTGAAGGGGAAGAAAACAGTGTCAGGCTAGCACTACTACACATTCACATCACAATCAAGACCCCACCTCATGATAAATTATGGATCAGGCTGCATATTTCTGTCCAAACCCAACCCATGCCTAAGAGTGTGGCATCCAGACCTGACCCAGACCCAACAAGCTTATAATGTATAATGTCTAAACCTGGCCCGAGCCCGATGCAGTCGAGACGGTGTTTTCCCCTTTCTCAGTAAACAAAGCAGACTTTTCAGTGCTCGAGCCATCTAGCCTAAGGTTTAACCTACATGTCCGAACCAGACCTGGGCCTGAACATAATTGATACATTTCTGCCCAAACCCAGCCCAAACTTCCAGGTACCAACGGGTCCCATCGGGCTCAGTTCAGGTATCAACATTCTACCCCATGATGAACACCAGCACTGAATTCAACTTCAAACTGTGTTTGAAGTGTCTTCAAGAAATTACGTCTTGAATGGCTCAGTTCAGTATGTGTCGGACACCTTCAAATGGTTTCAGTTCAGTTCACTTACAATGCGGTCATAATCTCTTTCCATGGAAAGGAGTCATCAGTTTTTAGGTTTGCAAATAACCTCAGGTAAGGAAAGAGAGACACAGCAGGTAGGAGTGCTATTCCTACCTGGCAGTTACATTAATATCAGCAAGCCCTGTCAGGCCGTTTGGTTGGTAGATAATCAGACACCACATTCCTCCCCTCAGGACACAGGAACTCCTGCAGTTCATCTGTAGAGAAGCATTATTGTGTCTGGAGAATTCTCTCTGTTGGAGTGTGGATGAAACATCTTCAAAAAACAGTTGGACGTGTAGCAGTCGTCGGTGCTTCCCGGTCCTCACTTTACTTCACTTTCTCCACCTACCACTGTCAGTTTGACAGATAGTTGGTAGGGAAATGTGAGGCTCACCTTACTAATAAGCTGCTGACACATGGATGAGGTGGAGGCCCTTAACAACAGTAGTTTCTGGAAAGTGATGACTGGGATGGAGTCCAAAAATGTTCTGTCCTGTTGTTTTTATGTGTTGTACAGGTCACCTTCCCAACCATAAAAACAGTTACCAGTTCTTCCTCTTCATGACAATCCTTTCTTTTTTTTAACTTAGGGAAATAACTTCTGCTGACTGTTGAACTCATATTTTACTGGAATGGAAAGTTGCTGAGATTTTAGCATTCTTCCCAGACATAAATGATGACTCTAATGTACAATATCAGCTGTGCTGATATTGTACATTAGAGGTCCCTCAAGGTTGCTTACTATACTGACACATGGATGATGTACTGTAGGTTAATACACCTACATTTACACACTGTACACATTCTGTCATCTGTTTAATAACCATGAGACTCAATGCCAGGCAAATGCATTTATCCTCCATTTTTTCAGTCATCACTAGGTGCATGACAGACAGGAGTCATGCACAACATTATATGTAGTAATGATGGCAAGGAGTTCACAACAAAACATAGCTGCAGAGAGTGATTTGCAGCCCAAACAACCTAAAAAGCCCCATTTGAAAATACTTCAATACTACTACTAAGGTCAAGAAAAAATTAGGTGTAATCCATGTGAGCTAGAGTAGGCCTGCCATTCCACCACTAGCAACCTGAGGGCACATCTCCAAAATATACACCCAAATGAGCATGGGCTGGTGTCAGGAACTCCAGACAAAGAGCCACGTCTGGACTCATATTTTACACTGCCTGCTACAAGCTTGCTGTCTGCAGCATGACAAGCGGGTTGGGCAAATAAACTTGTTTCCTTCATATGCAAGGGCATGTGGCCGATTGGTATAGTTGATGGGATGGGTTTCAGAGAGTTCTGTCAGGAACTGGAACCACAACCACAATACCATAGTTGTGGAATGTGTACGTATGTCGATCTTGTGTTAAAATAAATGCACATTTACAAGTTATCTCTGACTGTGTTAGTTTGCTTTCCTGTGGACATAATGTGCAAAAATAGATGTTAGAATGGTTCAAATAGTCAAGGTTTTTTAGGAGAATTAGTCAATTGTAATTTTTACCTCCAACACACTGTGACAAAATAATTTTATGCTCTTCACACCAGCAGTTTGAGCACAGTATGCTCAGATTTGTCATGTTTAGGAGGGTTAGGGGCACGAACATCCTTGACTTGAATGCAGCAAGCTGGCACATGTCCACACAGTGGATTGTGGAGCAGGAGGGCCTCTCTGTGTGTGGACACGGAGAGGAGGTGTGGGTTCATAAGGTTAGTGGAGGTCACATCTAAAGAGGAAGTGTTCAAAGGAAGAAATATAGATCTCTAGGGGCAGGAAGAGTCAACCAGAGGTCTCATCACCACAAGCTCTAGGTGCAACACACAGAGTAAGCATTTTAGTGGCCCCTACTTGGCCCAACCTCAGAACAGAGCAGAAACACTTCCTAAATCTAATAAAGTATACTAATGGCATACTAATAGGTTGTGTTGTGTTATATGTCTCAACAGGTAAAAAAAAAAAAAAAAATCTACTTTTGCATCTGCCTTAGTTACCCTAACTGGCAGTGTGCATTGCATGAGGTATGTCTGGGACTTGTTTTGCTTATAAAGATTAATATTGGCAGTTTTGCCAGATGGGACTCACAATTAGTCTAATTACAAATGCTTCCTGGACCTACAGGACAGAGTATGTTTGGCAACAGTAAACTGGAAATGCAAATGTGGTATTTACTGGCTTGAGTGCGATTTAAAGCCATTTGTATGTGCATCAGCAAATTTATGTGAAGCAAATTATACAGATTGACTTTAACATATGGTGGAGAGGTCTATTTATATGCTCAGTGGAGGCAATGAATGGGAGCCATGCTCTATGATCAGGCTACAGCATTCATTTTAAGGTGTTAGAGTGCAGAGAGATACTGTACAGTAAGAGTAATCATTTTTCATTTTAAAGTTTGGGGGTTTTACCATTTGGAACTGAAACACCACATTTAACATATTAATGCCTTATAAAATGTTTTATTTATTTCTTATAATACATCTATATTCACACCCACACCCAGATTGCTTACATGATGCCACATCTGCATTCATTTGAAGGCGTATTTCTGTGATAGTAATTACCAGAATTAAACCAGTGAAAAAGTGTTGGCTTTCTCCTTTGGACTACTTTTAATAGTCAGGATGGAAGAGCCATCTTGCGCTTTTCTCCCTCACTCTGTCGGTTACCAATGGTTAAGTATTTGCAATTAGATTTAAAAATGGAACCCTCCATTCTGCCTCCCAAAGGCACTCTGTCTCATCAATGCTGAGCTATATTTGCTCCTTCGCTATTTAACTGTAACCGAGTCACATGCTGAACTACTTCCCTTTTTATTTAAGTTCCCCCAGGGTGTGAATTCACAGGAAGAGAAGAGCACTCTGGGTGTTGTGTGCTGCACTTTTAGACCGGTTATGTGATAACCGGCAAACAAGAAAGAACTATTCGGTTTCAGATGAGTGACAGTCAAACTGATGGGACGACTGGAAGAGATAATTATAGGAGAAAACGAAGCGTAGGGTTTCAGTTTTAGGAGGGCGCCACTGGAAGCCAAAAATAATCTCCAATCAGCCTGGGTAATCAAGTGTGTCACACCAGGCTGCCACTCCTTTCCCCTGACAAGCAGATACAGCCGTCACACAACCTTTCCTCCATTTCAGCCTCTCCTTGGCAGAGGTGAAAACTCCACTGTGAGGGCAGAGGGACATGCAGGAAAGAGAAAGGCAGTCTTTATTACAGATGCCAACATCAACAGTACCCAGAGCCAGTGTGCAGACAGAGGTGCTGCCTGTCCTTCAGTAGCTTCACTGTGTGATCTGCCCCACAGAAAGAGGGACGGGACAGGAACTGGGAGGGGAGAAACACGCAGGTTGCTGCCTAGTAGTCACACAAACCAGAACTAGATTCACGTTCTGCTGGAAATCCATTGATGTGGAGGAGAGGAGTCCTGCTGTCATTACCTGTCTGGACAACTTTCTGGAGTCTCACGTTTACAGCTGCAGTAGGAGTGTACTAGGTTGAGACAGGCCTGGAGTCACTTGTACAGAAGTACAGCGAAGGTAGGTTCATGTCTCTTATCCTCACTGTAACTTTCCTGTGATTTGATTTTTGTTTGAAAACCTGTGGCGTGTT
>NW_018128083.1:39735-54730 GCF_001952655.1 Monopterus albus | reverse complement strand
CTGTTTTCCTTTTGTACAAGATAACGTTTTGTGTTAGTCTAACACTGCTTTTTCCATTTCCTTTCCTGTCCTGTCTGTGACATTTTGGGGACTGTACTATTAGGCATCAACCAGATGGGTATCAATTCTAGAAAATAGATGACTCCTCTTTTGGTTTTCAGTCCTGTGCTTCACAGCACTCGTCTTTTCTACATTAAATGCCCTTGATAGCAGCAAGGGCAGCAGGCAGATGCATTGCCTGTCATGACCACTCAAGCTAGGATCTCAGGCTGCATAATGCTGTGCTGATGGTCAGATTGTATGAGTGGCCAGCGGATGGCACTGCCCATCAGTGATTCTGGCACCAGCACTGCCCACACCATACCAGTGATGAGCAATGGATAGCAGTGAAGGGATATAGAGAGGGGAGGGAGACGGAGAACGAGAGGAGGTGGTGAGGACCTGTGGGGCTTGTGCAGCTAATTCAGCCACCCTCCATGTCTCCCTTTTCCCCTGCTCACCTCTGGTCTGGCTGTTGATGTTGTTGGTGATAGTCAAGGTGGGGGGGGGGGCTCCGGACACATTTCTCTTATACTGCTGGGGGATTTTAAGAATTTCTTCAGTGCCTAGTTAATCCACTAGTGATGTGTGTGCACATTCAGTGGTTTAATGACCTTCCACAAAAGGAAAATTAATTTTTCCTGCAGAGGGTGTAACTGTCCAGACTACCAAGAAGAAGAGAAAGGTGGAACAGAGGGGCACATTTTCTGCATAAGTGTGTGGAACATTCAGGGGAATGAAAACTTGGCAGCGTCAGTCTCCTCCACTGCACCTGGAATGAAATTCCATTTCACCCAAATAGTTTGACTGGGTGCCAGGAATTAAACCCTCCTTACATACAGAGCTGAAGACAGACCAAAGATAGTCACACAACCAGTGTACTGTATCAAGTCAGGCTTAGGGTATTTGTGTAGCTGTTAATTGCTGCTCCACAACCTTGGATCCTCAATAAAAGAAAAAAATATTTTATGGAACTCCTGTAAATGTGCAAAATGTGCAATTATGTTGTCCAACAAACTTACCACAGTGATCCAGCTGTGAAAAAAACTTTCCTTCTTCTTCCCAAGACTTCTTCACTGCTGTTGTTAGGACCACAAGGTTTATTGGTATAAGGAGCCAGATGTTAAAATTTGATATATAGCAGCTTCTTATTCTTGCAAAGTTCAGTGAAATATAAGGACAGGAAAGGACCAACATCACGGACTGTTTCCCACAGTCTGGTATTTCCCTATGTGATAAATGCTGGTATTAACACATCACATCAACATGAGAACATAAGAATTTCAGTTATGACAAGGTAAATTACAATAATGAACTCACTTACTTATGCTGTTTAACAATGTAGCCTGATGGGATGACAATAAGTTACAGAACATCTTAGCTAAAAAGTGAGAATACTGTTTTGTAAAAATTTTAGCAATGAATTGAGGAACAAAGCAAAGAGGAAGTCGAGGTGATAATGAAGTGGTATTTTTAGTGTTCATGCCATGAACTGTATGCAGACACCTGTCCTCTTTGAGCTGAATACGACTCGTCTTTTCCATTCCCCTCACTGTGTTTTTATGTTTTATCTCACCTCCTTCACATATAGCTGGTGTCCAGCCGTTCTCAGACACAGCCGGAGCACGCTCCACCGGGCTGCTCTTCCTGAAACAGATTTATGTTTAAGAATACTAATGAAGCAGCAGCTTGTCCAGCAGCACCTCAGGTCTGCGTCATTGTGAGGCTCTCATCTGTTTTCAGTGCAAACTAAACATGTCAAGATCTGTTGTCTGTCCTGTGAAACAAAGGCATGTCACAACTGCACATCTAGTGATGAGGTGTTTGGGTATGACTCAGTGTTGGTGAATGTTATTTAGTAAACCTGAGCTGGCTGAAATTGGATTTCTAGAGTTTTGTGGACTTAGTAGCAGTGTCCCACTCTGCTTCCTGTTCTGAATCATCAGATAGCATCAGAGTTCATTTCAGTTATCTAAACAGCATTCAGGCCAAACCATAACAAAAACCAAAGATAGGAGTTGATGATAAAACCTCAGTCCTGTGGTTCACAAATACAGGAAGTAAAACAGCCATCACAGAAAGTAAAACCAGGCACAAAATAAGGGCTACCTCCTGGCAATGACCATGATTGATTGTAGTGTCAGAGGCAGAGCTATATCCTATTTTATCTAACTGAGATTCAGTTTGCATGTATTACTTACCCTCGGGTTTCTGCAGGTCTTAGAAAGTCTGTAAATGTAGTAAATTCATCAATACAGGCCTGAGATGGTATTAAATATTTTCAATTCCGTTTACAAAGATGTTAAATATTTATTCTTATATCACCTTGCCTTTTATTTATGTCAGAGGTTTTTGCTGGTATTGTTCCAGAGTCTTACTGGTGTTCATACTTTGGCTACCATGTATTACATTTGGAATCTACCTGTGCCCTGTACCCTGACCATCCTTTGTAAACATCTGCCATAGTTTATACTTTCTGGCTGAACCATGACCTGTGTACTTACCATAGTTGTGTGCACAGTTTTCCTGCGTAATAATTACACACAGTACTTTTATTTGTACCTACGTGGTTTTGATAATCTGTCTAAACATTCAGCTTGTTTAATATCTCTATGACTGCAGGCCGTATCATAGTGATGTAACCATGTTCCCAGATTTCAGTCATTACTTCAGTGAGTGTAATGATACCTGACGGAGAAAAAAAAAACTACAAAAATGTACCAAACTTGTAATAAACTGGACCTATATTTTAAACTTACTGTACCTCAGACCCTGTCTGAGGCTGCTCAGTATTTTCAGCTAACAACAATACTGTAGGTTTAATGGCATTGGTTTGGCACTAGAACTTACTGTATAGGCAGCTCAGGAACAGGATGTCACAGCAGGAGGATTAGCAGAGATAAGCTGAACAACTGCAGACTGGTCAGAGGGGCTACCACAGCACAGCATAAGCACTGAACAGCTTCACTGTCACATGGTCATCAACAAAACTGCAAATGTGTTTTCATCTCCCAGCTCCTGACTCAGCAGCTTGTTGGCTTTACATAATGTAAATGGATTATGCTGCTTAATGGGTGAACAGATATAAAGATGGCTTGTATGTGGTTGATACTTGTCTTTGAGCGATGAGTGCTGTGTGCTTTCTATATTCTGCACTGGCCAGGAACAACATGCATATGCATCATGGGAGCTAGTGGTTTGGGAAGATAATGCTTCCTCTCTTTCTCTCTCTTTCTCTCCCTGGTGGAGAAGCTTGAGGTTGAGAGGGCAGAGCCATCACCCCCATCTGAAGGCCTCACGTGGGTGGATTTTAAGATCAGGGATTACAGGGCTGAACAGGAGCCAAACATCTTTACAGCAGGCTGCAAGTGACACAATCAGTCTGCTGGACCCTAGAGCCTGGGCCACACTTAGTTTGGGGTGTGGGTGATGCAGGAAGCCAGTCAGAGCATGAGGACAATCATTGCGTAGGTCTTTGTTTTCATGTCAGACTGGACTTAGTCACCAGTGTCTGTAAACAGGACATGATGCTTAACCAGCAGCTAATTATAAATGCGCTGGCTTGTTGTTGGTGTACCCTGTGTGAAAACATGCTACTCCTGTCACTCTGAGTTGGTGTAGAGAAAATGGAAAACAACATTTATGACCACTTTAAATGTCTGTTTGGGTACATTTAGTTCTGCCTCATAATTAATGTGAAGTGGATTGTTTAAAGAATCAAGTCACATAGAATCACATGTGCATAAACTACAACAAACTGAAATAAACCTTGGAAACATAATTGCTGCCTAGAGCATATTCACTGACAGTGTTCTTTCTGGTTCAGAAAGGGTTTGTATCCTGAATCCCATGTATGGTTAAGTCTAGTTAAAGTCCCCATGGCCTGCTCATTTTGCTTGTTTCCAGCCAAGTAATGTTTAATCTCGGGTTCCTCTAGATCAGTTTGGCACCCCTCATAACTCCAAATAGTCTGTAATTATTTCAGAATGATAAAACCAGAGAGCGTCTTCCTAAAAACAAGAAGATATTTTGTGAACACCACACCTCCTGCTGCCAGTTTTGTGTCCAAAGTGGACAGCACAACGGACCGCAACAACATTAATTAATTTGAATTTGTCCTCTATACAATGGTAAACAACGGTATATGTACAGATGAAAAGAGATGTGTAACAGTCTAAACAAAGTGGGTAATTGAGAAACCCCATATTTTAACTGGCATAATGCAGACATGTAACTTCTCCAGCCTTACAACAATTCTCTCTAAGGTTAAGTCCCACTGAGTAATGGAAACATCACTCCCTTTCAAAAAGCGAGTCCCTGTACATGAACATTCCCGGACATGCAGTAACCTCAGGCCCTGTAGTTTTCTCCACATCTGCTTTTAAAATGGCACTGGTGGATGTCACACAAGCTCACATGAACGTGCAGCTGCCTGAAGATTATTACCATTCAAGGAAATCTTTATTTTGAAAAAATGTCTAGTATAAACTATAAACAAAAGACTTGTATAAAGTGAATTGTTTCTGCATAGAAATACTAGAACATACGTACACCTAATTTTTTTAGCTTTAGGTCACATGTAAGATGATAATTCACTGTTGTAACAAAAAACAAGGAAAGTATGACATGGGCTCTTTAACACCAGGGAATCGGTTAGGTTTTGGTTGTATGTTAAAAACATAAACACATAATGTCTTTTGCAAGTCAGACTTTTTCATTATTTAATCAGGTCCACCACCTTTCCCTAACCTTAACCAAGTGTCATAAAAATGATAAAACTACTCATCATACTTTAGGTACCTCACACAGGTGTTACAAAATAAATATAAAAATTACAAAAGAAATAATGCTGCCAGTCAAGGTTTGCATCATGTTCATAAAAGACACAATTCAGGTGGCATTACATTTCCCTTAAATCATATTTTCTGTTACAAGCTATTACTTTGCACTCTACTGTAGACAGGTTACTAAACAACCTAACAAAATGTGGGGTAATTAGGGCTGCAACATTAAGGCTGTCTAATTTGTTAATTATGATTTGGGATGAATTTATCATTTGAAGATTTTTCAGATATAATTTTTGACATTGTGTCAACTTAGTTCTTTCTCACCTGGAGAAGCCAGGGAGAACTGTGAGGATAATGTTATTTGATTTCTCCAGTGCTTTTAACAGCATACAGCCGGGGCTTCTGAGGGACAAGCTGGAGCACATAGGGGTGGACCTCCATTTATCAAACTGGATTCTCACCAACCAACCACTGTATGTGAGCGTACAGGACTATGTGTTGCTTGCAGCACAGGTGCCCTGCGGGGAACTGTCCTGGCACCGTTCCTCTTCACTCTGTACACTGCTGACTTCACCTACAGTTCACCGAACTGTCACCTGTAAAAGTTCTCTGATGATACCGCGATTGTTGGCCTCATCACAGATGAGGAGGACAGGGAGTACAGAGAAATAATCCAGGGCTTCATGCCCTGGTGTCTGCAGAACTGCCTCCAGATCAATATGTTGTGTATATTTATGTGTGGTTATGAGTTGTGTATATTTATATTGATAATACCTTGTCTGTTAACTTTTAATTCTTAACACTAGTGCCTGTTTTCTGTCCCTGTAATGGTGTGAATTCCCCCATGGTGGGACTAATAAAGGTTTATCTTATCTTATCTTACTGGTGGAGTCAGGTGGGTGACGAGGTGGAGGTGGGGATTTTGAAATGCTGTATGAACAGCTGCGACAGGCTTTGCCTCATAAATATAAAGTAGCACCAATACAGAGATGACATCATCCTATTAATGAATGTGTGCTTCAGCACTATAGCACAGAGTGATGGCGTCCCATCATGTGAAGTGAGCCATTAGCGTAGCTACATGATATTGTCTCTGTGTAATTTGGTGCCTTGTGACTGCATGTTTGTCAGAGGTCTCTGTTAAAAAAAAAAAAACTGAGTGAGCCTCTTCAGTTTCTAATCAGCAGCGCTGTTGTTTTCCACCACAGTCGATAGCATCTGGGGAGGTGGACGTGCAGACACATTTGTCTCCAGGTACCCTACTCACTCAGAATGGTCAATTTACTTACCAAGTGGAGCAGAAAATTACATGTCTGTCAATGACTCTATTTTTGTCTCTGCTGGATGAGGACCAGTCTCATGCAATATGTGAAATCCATGACTGCCTTGGGAGTGGCATGTTGTCACTGTAAATGTAGCAGAAGGTAGATGGAGGTAGAAGGGTGTGTAGGACAAGAGTATAGCCTTTAATGGTGGCTGTAGTTGTAGACCAGAGCGGTCTTCTGTTTGGCTTGCTGAGGAGCTGTAACTGAGAGAGGGATAATACTACGACCACGGATCCTGTTGTGTCCACTTTGGAGTCCAGTCAGAGTGTAACAAATGTGTCTGTAATATAAGCTGAGTGAATTGAATAGATATCCAGGGCTGACTTTCTCTCTGCAACCTGTCTCTAGAATGACCTGCTGCTTTATGAATTCTTAGTTATTCCTGTGCACAGCCCAGTCAGGTTTCTTCAGACTAAACATGATGTAAAGTTATGTGTTTGAAAAGCTTCAGCACACTGTAGTTACCAGTGGTGGAAGACTAATTAATACTGGTTATTTGAGAATGAGAAAAGACAACTTTTATACCTAACACTGTGAGTAATAAAGTTTATACAAAGAGTTTGTGAATCTATGAACATGAAAAACCATAAACACTAACACACATCTTTTGTACTCTACACCAGTGATTCCCTCTATCCAGGGGATGCATCTGCAGTTTCCTGGGTCTATGTAGAAAGATTGTGTAGTCACTCAACCAATTTGAAAAAAATGTGTAGTTTGAATAAAAAAATGTCCGTCCACATGAAGTGAGTGAAAGATAGTTAGCAAAGAAGCAGAAGTTAAAAGATTTGATAAACTAAACTTTGACTTGTTCTTCAAATGTAAGTACTGTATACTACTACATTTCTTAAAATGTTCCCTCCATTTACAATCAATTCATTTATAGAATTGATTTATGGACCAGGTAGTTAAAAGTTAAATAAAACACTAATGCCATTACATTTCCAACTTCAGAGTCCGCCTGCTAAACACTGACAATAATGGGGTGAAAGTAACAACAAATACTGATGCAGTGACCATAATCTCAGGTCAGTGCAGTTCAAACAGTTTTCCACTGGTTTCTTGTAATTGTCATTTTGACTTTATTATTGCACTATTGAACTGTGTGTAACATACTTGGCCAATAAAAGTGATTCAATTAATTAATTAAAATTAAATTAATTTGCCAAGTAAAAACACATCAAATCTCTCATTACTGCTTTCTGCTCAGTATCACTATTCACTGTAAATATAAAGAAGAGAGGGACCAAAAAAACAAAGTCTCTAACTATATCTCTCTGCACTCAAACAGATGGGGTAGGTGTTAACTGCTGCAGCTTTACCTCAAGCTCCGTGGTCATGATTAATGCCAAATAGCTGTAGGACTGGGCCGAGTGTTTAAATGAGTGTTTACTTTAACATAAACTCTGATTTGATCGGGCTATGGATCAAGATTTTTTTTTCCCGTTTTCCAGTTCTAAGATCTCTGGTACTACTCAAGCGCTCCCTGCACTCACTGTCCAGTGGTGTACTTCCAGAATGGAAGGTCAGTGAGTTTTTGTCCACAGTTATCCTCATTTTAACTCCCTTTATAATTAGATCTAATAAACTCTAATGAACATTCTCAACACACATCTCTGCTGCACTTTGCATGTACCTTCACCACATGGGAGACATTTTGCACTATAATGGCCCATACGAGAGGCACCAATTACCTAGGAATGCTTAGTTATTATGTACTGTGATTAGGATTAATTTTGACATTATATAGAGTCACAAAGAACAGGTTCTCCTGATGCTCATTTACACGGGTAAAAGCGTATGCTTCACTCAGGGTTACAGTGCAGAATCTGACATTTTGAAGGCATTATAGTCATGGTGGATCTCTATCCAAACCAAACCTATTAGCTCCGCTATCATAGTGTTTTAAACTGCATGGGTGTCTTGGTTCGATAATATCTTTGGTCCACTTGATCCACACCCATTGTTTGGGTAATGATGTCGTTATGCAGAAATGGATAGGCCCCTCACTGAGGCAGAGGAATGGGAATGGGGGAAATCGCCCTAAACATCAGCACAGAGATGGGAGGAGACGTGAGTCAAACATTCCCTATTAACATGGATGTTTGTTTAAAGAGCAGCTTGGCGGGTTCACCGGACAAGCAGCTGGTGCTTGTTCTACACTATCTGTTAGAGGACCATGGTAGTGATAGTGTCATCTTAGCCACAATTTGTAGGCTTTGTAAAGCAGTGATTACCAGACTCTGTACATGTGTTCCATATGAAGCCCGAGGTTGACATCTGAAGGCAGATGTACTGATGTAACGCTCACACTACTGCAGCTGTACCACCTCTATCTCAGCAGCTAAAATGGTATATCCAGGGGTTTCCCCAGGCTTCATCCTGGCCACCCAGATCCGCTTGCTATTAATAAAGCCACCAGAGCTTGTTCTCTCTCTCACTCTCTCTCTTCCAATTTTACTTACTTGTTGCCCCTTCCTGTTAAAACCCTCCACATCTGTGGGACACCAGTGCTCCCGCTGCTACACAACCCAATTTCCTCTGGAGGAACTCCCTCCTTCTTCCTGCAAGCACCCCCTTCTTGCTGTGTGTGGTGTGGAGTGTCTGAGAGTGAAGCTGTGTGCTCAGGCTGTGAAAGCTGCATTTAGCCCAGGGATGGAGTAACAGAGACTGGGGTGGTGTTGGGCCTGCTTAGAGGGCAACATGTGGTGTCTGCAGTGCGCCTCAGACAGGACTCAGTCTTTACTGGAGCTGGAATTAGACAGCTGGTAAGCTCAGCTTCACGTGTGTGCATGTGTGCTGGTGCTTGTGCTGCATGTGTGTAAAAGCTGATACTTTTAATAGTCTCTTTACATGTACTTACTCTGGTTTGGTTTTGAACTGGTTTCAAGATGCAGGTTGTATGTTTTCCTAATGGTCCCTCATTTACTGGGGTACTGCTGCCAGATTCAACTGAGATCAATTGAAAAAGCATTTAATAATGTCAGGCAAAACTGCTGCTACACCTCATTGGATGAATTGCCTTTAATGCGGTGGGTTTTGAGCCAGGGTGCAGAGCTGCTGAGGAAATTCACAAGCAGCACACTTTGTATAACTGTGCTTCATTTGTGATGCAGTAGAGGTTGGTGCTTCACTGATGAGCCAGTAGTTGGTTTTCCTGCTGCATGCCAAGCAAGCGAATGCAGCTCAGTGATATACAGTGCCCTCTAACTCATATTTAATCAACATAGATTGATTCTAAGAGTTACACACTTGTAAGAAACATGAGACAGTCAGAGTGAATATACAGAAAACCAGAAGATGCAGGCTGTGAGTGTGTATGTGGCAGGTCGGGCAATTAATTCATCACTGTGAAGTGACACTGAGAAGCTCCAATTGAAGATGCCAGAGATGTCCTCACATCACCTGCTCTCTCTGCTGGGTCCACCTCCCACTACAAACAAATCATCAACAGTCAGCACTGTTATGCACTGTCATAGGACACAAAGATACATTGTGGGTTTTTGAACTGAGTACGAGGCTGTAATCTAACATGAGGAAAGGTGAGATGTAGATCTGTTCTATGTGGATGCAATCATAAAAAATGTTGATACCAGTGTTAAGTTTTAAAACTACCTTTAGCACCTTTTGTGATGGCAACCAAAAATAGCAGTGAGAGGTTGCCATTTGAGACTCAACTTACCCGTCAAGGACAGATGTCAGCTTATGAAAACAGCTGTAAACATCTTCTGCTGCTCTGGAGGACCTAAGTATCAGAACACTGACAATGAACAGTGACATCACTTGAATATTTTTCTTGATCTGGTTCTGGGGACTACAAATTTTTAACAAGAAGCTTGTTACTGTGCAAACTGTGGTTATAGAGTTTGAAAGTAGTGGAGGGAGGATGTAACAATCAACAAGTTGAGTTGCATTATGGGAAGCCTAGGATGTAGTTGCAGCTCATTCCAGACTGAAGAACGCCACCTTTTCATTTGAAGGTTCATGAGATTTGATCAATAGCATAATCAGTGACCTAAAATTTTCATATAAATCTGCTTGTTTTGCTTTTTTCTGTGGGAAGGTTTTGTTCAGAAAAATGTCCCACAAGAGTAAAAAGAAAAATTTCCCACTGCAGAGCTTTTTAAGTACGCTATCAGGGATCAGCAAACAAACAGAGTTTGTAGTGTAATGAAACCAAAACAATGAGTGTTGACAGGGTACTGTACTGCAGGTGTCAGAGCAGCGCTGTGCTGTGGCAGAAATAGAAAGGGAGTAGCTCAAGCTACATGGAGTTAAATGATAAAAATGGCTTTCCACGGTAAAATAGTCCTTGACTAATATGCGAGGAAGTCAAGAGGGCAACAATCAGTGAGATATTAGATGACAGAATATTTGGGGTTAATGTATTTTCGGGTGTGACAGAAGATGATAGGCCTACTGAACAGCGACCAGACCCAGTGCAGCTGTTTCTAATGTCTTAAATGTAGAAGCTGCTGTAAGAACCTAAGCTAATAACAAGTCAAATATTCTAATGAAAAACCTCTCAGTAAATTGGCAAGCCATGATGAGGATGATATGTTGAATAAGATATTAATTTAGCATTATATATTTAGTCAAACAAGTGTGTTTTCCCCCTGTGCAGGCTGTCTATGACAGGTACGACAGATGTGGACCACTAATGAACTTTGTTCTAAGTATGAGAATGAATCTGTTAATATGACTGGTTCTTGCACGAGGTCCAGCGCCGAGTGTCCAAGGGTTTGAGAGCACACAGTGCAGTCAATTTGAGAAAGGTTACTGTTGTATGCTTATACAATTAATAGCAAGCACACATATATTCATTAAGCACGGAATGAATTTTTGTCAGAAGGTATTGTGTTTCAGAGAATATCTTATGTGCCCACAGTCTTTTTCTGTGCTCAAAATGTCCCATCACACACACACACACACACACACACACACACACACACACACACACACACACAGGCATTCCAGTGACTGTAACACCACCAGAATGTGAGCAGGCAAACAGACTCAATCTACAGGATTTTAATTAGCCAGGATGAGAAGTGGTTCACCACTACAGCTACTTCAGAGTCATTTCAGCTGATGAAATGGGAGTGTTTCTACTTAAACATTTTGCCCTAGTGGCTTTTTTCAATGAGTGCCAAATTAGTTGTCACCATAATTTTTCTTAAATCACACATCACTGTCTTGAAAGCCTGAGGTGAGTGAAACGACATTAGAAACAAGTGGAAATAGAATAACAAGCTTAGACCTGTACTTGCAATGAAAAGACACTGATTGATGCTAAATCTCTGGCACTTGTATCTGATAGCAGTTTGTCATGCAATATACACAGTATGTGCTTTCAAAGTTCCCTGGGAGCAGTTTGGATGATTTTCTGCCTGTGGTTGGTTTCCACATAGAAGACATCAGTGGGAGGATTTGTGGTGCATGTTTTTGCACTGGATAAGGTCAAGCTACCACACAAACCTGTTTTCTTCTAATATTCTGATGACATTTTATTACACCAGTGAATGGAAACTCCGTTGTCTAAGGATAACTCCGAGTTGGTTCACAATGAGTTTCCCTGCATCCTGACACAGTTCTAAGAACTCTGGCGTCTCGTTCCTCCTTCCTCCTCCCTGCCTCTGCTTTAAAATGAGATTTACTGAGGGAAGGATATTGATTTTATTGAGGCTGCATGAATGATTCTACAGGCTGTAGAAGTCTCTCAGTTAAATCGACAGGTCTGAAGAAAGTCAACTCTCTCACTGTCTTCATCTGTTCAGGGATTTGGATCAGTTACACTGAATGCTGGGTTGACTGAATGGTGCAGGAAGAACAGTAGGTTCATAAATAATGAAATTTAAAGTGTCTCATATTTTAGAGTGAAAGGTTGGTCCTTCCCTGTTTGGGTGAAACAGTTTGTCTTAATTGTTAGATTTCTTTTCATAGTCTGTGTGCTTCTTTATTACACATCTATAAGCAGGATATGGGCAGCACGGTGGCACAGTGGTTAGCGCCGTTGCCTCACAGCGAGAAGGTTCCGGGTTCGGGCCCCACCTGGGACCTTTCTGTGTGGAGTTTGCATGTTCTCCCCGTGCTTGCGTGGGTTCTCTCTGAGTGCTCCGGCTTCCTCCCACTGACCAAAGACATGCAGCTTAGGTTGATTGGTGTCTCTAAAGTGCCCATAGGAGTGCGTGCGTGTATGTGTGGTTGTTCGTCTATGTGTTAGCCCTGCGATGGATTGGCGACCTGTCCAGGGTGTACCCCGCCTTCGCCCGATTGCCGGCCGATATTGGCTCCGACCCCGTTCAGGGACTAAGCGGTAGAAAATGAATGAATGAATATAAGCAGGATATCTTTTGTAGTAATGCAACAGCTGTAAGTAAAGACATAAACATGCCACAAGTGTTGCCATACTTTCAGTCTGGGATCTTAGAGGCATCTGTCTACTTCTCCTTCAAGTTGAGTGCCAAATTTCAAGCATGCTAAGCCTCTCTTCCATCTGAACAAATAAATATTTCCAAATAGACATCCTCTGCTGAAGCAGACATATTGCATTACAGCCCTCACCTCACTCAAATTTAAGGACTTTCTCTGTCTGATGTGATTAGCTCTTTTCAAAATTAATATGTGTTGAAGATGCACGTGGAGGAGAATAAAGGTGCAGAGAAAATTTTTGTAATGAGCATCGCATGTCCAGCTTGGAGAGAAACAGCCTTTTCACTAATGAAAAATGTCATCCCATGACAGAGGATTCACCACTTACCTCACTGTGACTTGGCTAGGAGGCAAAAAGTCCTTCAAAGGAAACAACAAAACAGGTTGTGTCTTATGGCCTTGACAGAATAATTTACTCAAGCATTTTGTGGTCCAATGCCTCTTTTATTAAGTTTGTCCATGCCTTCCAAAACTGCTGCAAATGACAGTTTCAAAAGTAATATGGTCATTTTCTGATGTGCTACCAGTTTGATTTAGGCACTAAAACTAGGCTACTTTGTTAAGGACAGAGTAAGATTTTGCGCATGGTCATCACCTTGGGTAATAAATGCTTAATCACCTTTCTTGTGTGATAAGAAGATCAATATCAACCTCATGTGAGTTAAGTAATGAGCTGGAGTCACATTAGGCTACCAAGCCAGTTTGCCAAGAAACAGTTCCAGGATGTAACTCCGCCAAAACTACAAATTTTATTTTTAACATTTTATTATGTACAAATTAATCAGATGAGACATAACATTTTCTTTTAACTTGACAGTGAGCCAGACTAGGTGCAAACCTCACTTTAGAATAAGCAAAGTTAAACAGATCCTTGATTCCAGCTCATGTTTAACCCATCTTAGCAAAAAGAAAATAGCTAGCATGGCTCCCCCAAAGCTCAAAAATATGCACGCCTGAACCTCAGGGTTCATTAATAAACCAATATATCTCATCTGTGTCAAAACAGACACCAGAAAGCTTGAACTGTTTCATGGTGAACAAAAACTCTTGCAGCTAAACTGGTGCGCACACACACAGAGACGACAGGTAACTTCTCATATTGTAAAGAAATAAAGATGCTGAGTTTGTCCTTAATAAACCTTTGCAATACTGACATACTAGTTCCCCTTGTCCAGTTATAATTCACACAGCTGCACAAGGTCCTCTGTCCTTTTAACTTTCAGCAAACATGTAGATTGTTTTAGACTTTTAAGCAGATGAAAAAACTGATGTTTTTCTTGAACGGACAGGCCTAAAATGAAGCAGCGCTGGCTAGTGAGCACTTGTGACAGGCAGAGTATGTATATAAATTGTAAGGATTCCACCAGGTTTCCTCCTCTACGTGCTGTGTTTTATTTGAATAATTTAGAGACCTGAGGAGGTCAAACAGCCTGGTATTTATGGATTCCAGTTGGTATCATTTATATAGGTCACATTACACATTTGTTGCAGGGAACTGACTACAATCTGTATAGCATACAGTATGAGTATGATATCCTCTATCCTCAGATCCAGAAAGAAAAAACATTATTGAAAAGTCAGAACAACTAAGTAGCAGAACAATATTTTTCTTCTAACCTGCCCCACTAATCATCTCCCAACCCCTGATATTTACTTTATGACCCCTTGGTGGGACCCTAAACCACAAGTTGACAACCGGTGGTCTAGATAGCCCTCTCAAGATTCCTCTTATCACCCCAAAAATATAAAATTCAGCTGTTTTTGCATCCATATTTTCAGTGAAAAACCACTGTGCATGACTGATCTAGAATGACTACAGTGGATGGCGGTTTAACCTTCTGGTAGTCTGTTTGTACCTCACAGCAAGAAGGTTCCGTTTTTGAGCCCAGGCTGACCCAGGGCCTTTCTGTGCTTGCCCGTAGGAGTTGAGTGTGAGTGTGTGTGGTTGTTTGTCTACATGTCAGCCCTGTGATAGACTGGTGACCTCTCCAGAATGGACCCCGCCTCTCACCCAGAAGCCAGCTGGGATTGGCCCCAGACCCCTCGCGACCCTATTCAGGAATAAGCAGTACAGGTGCATCTCAATAAATTAGAATATTGTGGAAAAGTCCATTTATTTCAGTAATTCAACTCAAATAGTGAAACTTGTGTATTATATAAATTCAGTACACACAGACTGAAGTAGTTTAAGCCATTGGGTTTTTTAATTGTGATGATTTTGCTCACATTTAACAAAAACCCACCAAATCACTATCTCAATAAATTAGAATACCTCATAAGACCTATAAAAAAACATTTTTAGTGAATTGCTGGCCTTCTGGAAAGTATGTTCATTTACTGTATATGTACTCAATACTTGGTAGGGGCTCCTTTTGCTTTAATTACTGCCTCAATTCAGCGTGGCATGGAGGT
>NW_018128083.1:39203-39619 GCF_001952655.1 Monopterus albus | reverse complement strand
TCTTGGTAAACGGGTGCAGTGACTTTGGTTTTCAAAAAACACAGTGGACCAATACCAGCAGATGGCATTGCACCCCAAACCATCACAGACTGTGGAAACACTGGACTTCAAACAACTTGGGCTATGAGCTTCTCCACCCTTCCTCCAGACTCTAGGACCTTGGTTTCCAAATGAAATACAAAACTTGCTCTCATCTGAAAAGAGGACTTTGGACCACTGGGCAACAGTCCAGTTCTTCTTCTCCTTAGTCCAGCTAAGACGCCTCTGCTGTTGTCTGTGGTTCAGGAGTGGCTTGACAAGAAGAATACAACAACTGTAGCCAGATTCCTTGACACGGCAGTGTGTGGTGGCCCTTGATGCCTTGACCCCAGCCTCAGTCCATTCCTTGTGAAGTTCACCCAAATTCTTGAATCGAT
>NW_018128083.1:26498-39079 GCF_001952655.1 Monopterus albus | reverse complement strand
ATACAGCACTCTGTGAACAGCCAGCTTCTTTGGCAATGAATGTTTGTGGCTTACCCTCCTTGTGAAGGGTGTCGATGATTGTCTTCTGGACAACTGTCAGATCAGCAGTCTTCCCCATGATTGTGTAGCCTAGTAAACCAAACTGAGTGACCATTTTGAAGGCTCAGGACACCTTTGCAGATGTTTTGAGTTGACTAGCTGAGTGGTATGTCACCATATTCTAATTTATTGAGATAGTGATTTGGTGGGTTTTTGTTAAATGTGGGCCAAAATCATCACAGTTAAAAGACCCAATGGCTTAAACTACTTCAGTCTTTCTGGATGGATGGATTGTTGGTTGTACAGGCATCATTTATTACTATTCATTTCACCTTGCATGTGTTTACTGCTTCAAACGTCTTCTGTACATCAAATCTATTTCCTCTTAAAGGTTTAATTTTAACCTTCACTTTCAAACTCTAACGCATTCTCTCCTGCAGAGGTTTGTGTATTTTACAAGGTTATGGAGCAATCAGAAATCAGCTGGTGATTCTGGCTCCATATCTACATAACAATGTCACCTCACTCCCAGCTTCATTTGATGAACTGAAGATTTTTCTTCTCTCCTTCATATTGATTGAGGTCAGATGTTACACTTGCAACAATACTGTAGGCCTGAACCCTGTAACCTGAATTAAAAACGTGTTCTGCTTTCTGATGGTGGCATTGTACAACTACTGCTGTGTGCAACTGATCGATGAAGTGTGCTATACTCACACTCAGCATACAAACTGCCTGACAGGTTATGTTTGATGTCTAGCTGTAGGGCCAGATGTTCAAGGTCTGATTTCTTTCATAATCAGTCGACATTTGCAGAACAAATAAGTCACAAATATTCAGTCCCCATGCACAGTGACGGTTATGTTACTTCTAGAACAAAAACATATAAACAATGAGCCAACCTTAGCTTGATAATAGACCATAGGAATTCTGCTATTACTGGGAATGTTGTATATTATATTGTATATTATTTGGGAAGGTACATGCTGTAAAATATGGATTTTGCCATATTGTTTATATACTATGGTAGCTATAACTTTAATATACAGTCCAACTATAAACCATTGTGAACAATGGTTCAAATAGATTTTTGCATCAAAGTCATTAAATACACTGATTTGTAAGGTATTTAAAGGTGCACTGCACTGACTTTAGACACAAATGTGAATTCAGTAGATTTATTTTTCAGCCAATGAAAACTGTTGCATAATGTCCCCTCTGACTGGGAGAGGTTTATGATAACCCTGATGATGTCATCGGGGTTGGTTTTCCCCAAAATGATCTCATTTTGGTTTGGAGGGCACACAATGTTAATGAAGCAGAAAAGCTAATGAGCTGCATATGTGACATGTCGGATTCAACTTTTTTTTGTCCTATGCTCAGGATTAAATGTTATGACATTCTTTTTAATTTGGGCTTTTCTATTTAATGTGTCTCTTCTTAGTCAACCAATTTTATCTAAGTGATATACTGTAATAAGTCAGTGGAATACCATCCTAAATGAAGAACACAGCAGACTAACTATGAGAACTGACTGCAGTTACTGCAAGTGTAACACCCATACTGGGTAGTTTGGGTGTGAAGTGTTAGCTGTAGAATTGATCCAGGATTCGCAGCAACAGTATCAGTGGGATGTACCTGCTTTGACTGTGTTTTCTAATTGTGAATCTTGAGTAGAAAATATGTATTCACTTGGATTTAAATTCAGATGCTTTCCTTGTTCTGACATTAGCAATTCCTCTTTGCTGGGCTGGCTTCTGGTATATGGGATACAGACGGCAGACAGTAATGAAAGCAGCACTGTGCATGGTCACAGGGATGATTTGGCTTGGTGGCGACTGAGTTTGATGTGTTAAAAAAATTTTGACCCGAGTAAAACTGCACAGACTGGCTTTCCATTGTGTAGAAGTCAAGAAGGTTTTGGGGTTTTAGATTTGTCACGCAGTCACTAAAGTTGGTGTGTGTGTGGGCACAGCGGTAGAGGACAGATGAATTAATACCACCTGTGCACTGGTTGTTTGGCAGTTCAGTGTGAGAGGGAGAAGAGATGGGAGCCCTCTTTTCTGCTGACTGCTAAGTTGTGGGGATTTTTGCCAAGTTTGCTCCATGTTCTAACTTAAAAGATGATGGTTTGCTTCTTCAATAAATGACCAAGCATACAGGGTGGGTGAAAGTAACTAGACATTAAAAATTGGCTATAGAACTTGTAGTATGACTGGAGTCATGATGAAAACTGTCTCTAAATAGATAGTAGTAAATAGGATCCTATTTACTATCGTCTATTTAAAGAATGGTTTCATGGGGTCACTGGCGGATGTCAGGCAAGCTCATATGAACATCCAACAGCCTGGAGAGTTTGACCATTCAAGGAAATCCTTAATACCTTATTTTGTTACAAAAAAAAGTCTCATGAGCAACAGTTTGCGAGACGTGTATAAACTGAGGTCCTTCTACATAAAAATACTAGAACACACGTACACCTTGTTTTTTTTAACTTTAGGTCACATTTAAGATGATAATTCATTGTTGTAACATTGTAGATATGTAAGTCAGAAAACAGAAAAGCATGCCATGGGCTCTTTAAAACTAAGCCTTCTGTCTCCAGAGAGGGACAGCTTGTAAGGTTGCTGCCTTTTCTCCCTGTGAAACTGGCTTTAATTCCTCTAAGTAGTAGTTATTGAGCTTTCTCCGAGTACCAAATCAGAGTGCACTTTAACCCTCTTGGCTAATCACAGCAGTCTAAGAGGTGTAGAGTGGCTGACATTTAGCTGCTGCAGTGTGGCGTGGCACAGCCCGTCACTGCTCGGCACCAAAAGGGATTATTCCATCAACTGTCCAGGTTAGTGGTTGTGCTGCTGTGAGTAGACAAAGATCCTAATGGGTATTTATATTCATGGAGCTGCTTCATATGCTTTAAGTACTTGACTTTGTGTTGCTTTGTTTTTGTTTTAGGATTGACCTGCTGATTTAGCTGTTTTGTGTGCCTTATGTGATTCTTTGATACTCATCATTTATTCCTAGTCACCTAATCTCTTCTAATTAAAATTCAGTGGTTCGTTCTTTTAGCTGCCCAGATATTTTCCACATTGTGAAGGGACTGTATGAAGAGTACAGCACTGTGACTGCTGCCATAAATACTCTCATTCATATTTATACCTGCCTGTCAGCAGTATCAAAGTTCACTTTTTCCAACTGTCATGTGCTCCTTGCATAAACAGAGCAGTGTGTGGAAAATGACTCAGCAGACCTAACCCAGTGTGTTTTGTTCATCTTCTTGTGTTGCAGTGTCGAAGGTGATGTTCCAGGCAGTGAGGTGGGTGCCTCTGTGGACCCCAGCGGTGGTTACAGTTGCGTCCCAGTGACACACAGCGGCGGGCTGGGCCCTGACCACATTGACAGCCAGCTATACGGACACATCTTGCTGCCGGGCCACCCACGGCCCCGCCGGTCCAAACTCCAGCACTCCCATTCCATCCTGCGCAAGCAGGCAGAGGAAGAGGCAATCAAACGCTCCCGTTCACTATCAGAGAGCTATGAGCTCTCGTCAGACCTACAGGACAAACAGGTGAGAGGGGGTGCAAGGAACAGCTGTTTGAAATAATATTACAATAATAATAATAACATGAATATATTTTCAGTAGGCATAGGCTTCTGTACTGTATGTCATCATACAGTACAAGTAAATTCATATGTACAACAATCACAGAAGCAGCGCTTTTTTTGTTCGTTAACATTGGGTCATTGTAGCTTGTGACAAATCCACAGGAAATTATCATCTGAGTGCAGTTCCCCTCAACACTATGAAGCAGTTTATTGTCTTTTAGTTAATTGTTTTGGTTGTCAGATCAACAACCAAAACAAAAAATTTTGGCTTATTGGTAAGTTTTGTTGAACTTTTTCAGCTCATTTCATAGTCATCTCCAAATGAATGTTAATATTGTTTTGTGTATACAGGATGTTTTAATAAGCAACTGTTTGCTAACATTTTGGCCTTATATTTTTGTAAGGTGATAATATGTCCATACTACTATCACTACAGCTGCTGCTAGTGACTTCATAGACCACTATTAATATGAATTTGGTGAAGTTGCCTCAACTGAAACAAATCAGGCCCAATTTGAGTTACAGTAACATACTGGTGTCTCACTTTTTTTGCCCAGTTTTATATCGGTTTTCTCACAGAATGTATAAGGTACATTAGGTAATAAAGGCAGCAATACATATAATTATTCCTTCAGAATTCTCAATGTACTTCAAAAAATATTTTCCTCAATAACAATTAGGACACACCACATAGTCAGAGCTGACTGTGAGTTGTATCCATTAGGGTATTGTACATACTGTCACAGAGGCCAGTGGCTGACAGCAATTCAATGTCTTTCTACAGGCAAGTGGACCCATAAAGATCTCTAGTGCAAGTTCACTGTCAGCACAGTAACTGTCAGATAATGTCAGAACTGTTGAAAATGTAACAAAATGCTTTTGAAATTATTTATAAGATATATATGATAACAAACTACCAATGTTATCAATTCCAAGCCAGTTAGTATAACTGCTATTACCTTATCTGAAGGTTATTATATTTCTTGTTACCACAAGCTGTTGTCAGGCTGAATCTTCTCATTGCCGTAAAATAAAGCAGTACAGTGTTAATCTGGTTTGGCCTCGAGGCTATACAGCTGGTTCTGTGTAGGAAAGACACTGCTCTTGTTAAGCAGTGACAGTTGTGACTGCTTCTAGTGAGACTCACTTTCATGGTCCATATTCCTTGTGGCAAATGTGAGTCCACTGGCCTCCTTTGCCCTCACATGGAGCAAGGAGACATGATTAGTGTCATGAGTCCATAGGTAGAAAACTGGGTCCATGTATAAACAGTCCAGGGCTATACTACATAGCCCTGGACACGGTCCTAAATATAAGTATTGCAGTTTGGTGTAATGGTCTATTTCTCAGTTATTTCAGTTTAGGGCACACTATGAACAATTGATTCCTGTCAAGTATGGTCATTTTCATCCTTCTTCAAATGAAAGGTATCTAAACGCTGTAATCGCGATTGATAGGTCCAGTAATTGGACCTTAAGTTAAAACTCTTAAAATAGAACTCAACAAAAACACCCCCTACTGAGTACCTTACATACAGTAATGTAGTGTTTACCCTTCCTGATTTTGCTTGGGATGTTAGTGATTATTCCTTATCACCAGATGGCTCATTGTAGAACACACTGTGAAAGGTTTACATGTTTAAAGGTGATTACCATAAGAGCAAGGACCTACTGTATTTCTGTGTTTCTCAGAATGATTAACAACAAAAACGTTCCTTTCCTGTTGGTAGGTGGAGATGCTAGAGCGCAAATATGGTGGGCGTTTCATAACCCGCCATGCAGCCCGTACCATCCAGACAGCTTTCCGCCAGTACCAGATGAACAAAAACTTTGAGCGTCTTAGAAGTTCTATGTCTGAGAACCGTATGTCCAGACGGATTGTCCTATCCAATATGAGAATGCAGTTTTCCTTTGAAGGACCTGAAAAAGTCCACAGCTCCTTCTTCGAGGGAAAGCAGGTCTCACTAACAGATGATGGCACCAAAGTTGGCACACTGATGCAGTCAGAACATGGTGGGGAGATGGGCGTTCAGGCTAAGACACCCACAACACAGAGCGACTTCACAGATGCTATCACAGAACTAGAGGATGCCTTCTCCAGGCAGGTCAAGTCTCTAGCTGAGTCCATAGATGATGCTTTAAACTGTCGCAGTCTACATGGTGACGACAGTCAGTCAGAGCCAGGGAGGGGTCATCAGGATATGGACAGGGAGGTTAGCTGCCAAGTGAAACCATCCCACAGTGTCTCAGAACGCCGCAAACTGGATGAGATGACGGCATCTTACAGTGATGTGACCCTTTACATTGATGAAGAAGAACTGTCCCCACCCCTGCCCCTGTCTCAGTCTGTAGACCGACCCTCCAGCATAGAATCAGACATGCGTCAGCGGTCCCTCAACTCCTCCCAGGACTACTGGTCACTGGCTCATAAGGATGAGAAAGGGGACACAGACACCAGCTGCCGAAGTACACCTTCTTTGGAATGCCAAGAGCAGCGCTTGCGGGTAGACCACCTACCCCTACTGACCATAGAGCCTCCCAGTGACAGCTCAGTGGAATTGAGTGATCGTTCTGACCGCAGCTCTTTGAAAAGGCAGAACGCCTATGAGCGGCACCTCAGCAACCAGCAGAGCAGTCCCAAGCACATTAGCCACAGCCTGCCACCCCGTGGACCCCCCAGAGAGGAAGATGCTTCCTGTCATCAGCCACGACAACTAGAGGCTCACCTGGCCATCAACGGCACTACAAATCGGCAGAGCAAGTCGGAGTCTGATTTCTCTGATGGCGACAATGACAGCATCAACAGCACATCCAATTCCAATGACACCATCAACTGCAGCTCTGAGTCCTCTTCCAGAGACAGCCTGAGGGAGCAGACGCTCAGCAAGCAGACGTATCACAAAGAGACTCGCAACAGCTGGGACTCCCCTGCTTTCAGCAATGACATCATCCGCAAGAGGCACTACCGCATTGGTTTAAACCTCTTCAACAAGTATGTACACTACACAAGATCCATTAACAAACTGCCCACACAGAGCCAGTCACAGATTGTTAGAATGCTTTGACTTTTTCAGTTTCTGAATTGTACAATCGACACTATACATACCCAATGAGGGATGGACGAGGTTATGAAAATTAGATCAAAGATCAGAGACAGTTTGTTTTGGACAAGTCCAAAATGCAACTTTTATGTATGATGAATATCCAGTGATGTTGAGTGAGTCACAACTCTTTGTTCTACTTAAGGTACAAACAAGCCCAGGAATTGTTCTTCCCCACTTCATCTTCATCTGAGTCTGCGTGACTCCCTTTAATCACAGATTATGTGGATTTGGTTTCTTTCAGAGCCAGTCATTAAGTTCCTTTTAATCATTTGTGATCAACACTGCAGTGAAAAGCAGATCCCTCCTCCTCCCCACTCTCAGCCCTCCCACCTCCTTCCCCAAATCCTGTCCCTTATCTGACATACATTTGGCCAGCAGCAGAAGTGTAGTGGGATGATCACAGATTTGGATTGTGTCCTCACTCCTTCAACTTTTTGTTTCTCTCTCTCACTGTCTCCAGGAAACCAGAAAAAGGCATCCAGTATCTGATAGAGCGAAACTTTGTTCCAGACACTCCAGTGGGTGTGGCCCATTTCCTGCTTCAGAGGAAGGGTTTGAGTAGGCAGATGATTGGCGAGTTCCTGGGTAACAGACAAAAACAGTTCAACCGAGATGTGCTAGAGTGAGTTTGCAATGGTTCATGTCTGTGTACTGTTTGATGTATTTATATGTGGTGATGAATCAGATGGAGGAACAGGTGGATCACCCCAAAACCATTTCTCTAAACAGGCTTTTGATTTGAGTTACCACCTGAGTCAGTGCACAGAATTTTATTTTATCTGCTTCCCAGTAACATACATATACAGTAAATCATCACATAGTTGCAAATAGGGTTGCCAGTTTGCAATCTACCCTCACTCAAATACTCTGTGGAATTTGAGTATAACATAATGACTCAAGTGAAATCCTGGCAATAAAATGAAACAAAATCCACTCAAGAAATTGCTGAGCATCCCTCAGATAAACATATGGACTCAATTTATCTATGTCTATCATCTTAATAAGGACAGAAAGTTGTAAAAATCTCATATTTTCCACCAGCGATTCTTTGGCTCATTCAAATAATAGCACCTGTACTCTATGGTTTAGTCTGGACAGACTGATCTGAATTGCACTTGAAGCACACCAGTTCTATCAGAGCCCTTTGAGATTCATTGGAGGATAAGGCCAGAAAAGGTCTGTCACTGTCAGTTTGACAGGCATATCTGAAGGACTCCTTGAGAGAATGTCTATAAATCTTGACAAGGTATCAAGGTATCAGTGCCCTGGAGAGCCAAGTCACAATCCTCTCTTCAATGGAGAAAGAAGTGCTCAGGTTCTTAAACACAAGTGCCAAGATCACAGTAAATCATACTCGATTTCAAGCAAATGTTCTGCATTAAACCCATGGAAATCATATTAATACAGGTAATAAGAAAGGGAATTGTTCATAAATTAGCAGCTGTTAGCTAACCTGTTCACCGCAACAATTTTACAAAGTGGTAATACATCAGATGATTGTGTGCTGCAAATAGCCTTTCCCTGATATAGCAAATGTGTTTAAATACAGTGAAGAAAAGTAGACATTAATTTCACTGTTGTCTCTGTTGAACACTGTGTATATGGGACATGCAGCTTTCTTGACTGAGTTAATCCAGCTTGAGACTGTTATTAGACCATTAAATGCATTTCTAACATTTTATTTAGATGGGTTATCATAAAACACATTACCAAATGGATTTCCTGTTTTACCATAATCTAAAAGACTTTTTTTCATGACCTTTAATATTTTTGATAATTATTGAATGCATATGCCTAAACAAAAATACATATTGATGCCACATAATCAAAGTATTCTATAGTTTCCTGTCCAGACTGATCTTCTCACCACTGCTGACTGTGTGTTTCACCAGCTGTGTGGTGGATGAAATGGACTTCTCAGGTATGGAGCTGGACGAAGCACTCAGGAAATTCCAGGCTCACATTAGAGTCCAGGGAGAAGCACAGAAGGTTGAGCGCCTGATAGAGGCATACAGGTGAGAAACTCTTCTGGCAATTGGAAACATAACACATGACATGGCTTCATCTCCCAAAACAGCTTAGACTGAGCGATGTCTGGATCATGTAGTTTTCCACTGCAAGGTGGGATAAAGTGATGTTTTTGCAAATAACATCAGCTTAGACCAACTGGTTAGGATTATCATTATGGGTTTTATTGCTGTGTTTAGTATTTACCACCAACACAGCCTGTATGATCTCTGGTATAAAGGTGCTCTCATGTCCACAGAGAATTTGATTCAGTCAGCAATGAACAAGGACAGTTTGGCCCCATGCAGTAAACACCACAGTAACTGTTAGATTGGTGCTGCTTGTCTGCAGCCCAGTCCAGATATGTTCATTTTATGGTGACTGAGAAAGCTGCCTAATGGCCTGTCTGGTTGATGCAGTTTGTACTGACAAACTTCGCTGGCTCGTAGTTCTTTTGGCTTGAGTCTGTGAACCATTATTTTTATTGTATATGACCACAGCTCAGCTAGTGGAGAGCTCAGTATCAACATTGATACCCTGAAGAGGATTCATTTTGCCATGAAGGGGAGATGTCATGTTTTCTTCTTTAGTGTCAAACCTTCTGTCTGTCATATTTATTCATATCTAATGTTAGCACTACATTACAGTATGCTTAACTTTTTCTGATGCAAAGTCAAAAGGGTGTGCAGATTTGATTCTACTCACTTGTGTAAGAAAGTATAAAGTATAATGACAGTACATCTACATCTAGTTTTCAGTTTTTTATTTTTATTTTTAGACATATGTGGAAGCTGTGTCTGAGCCTCAAGCCTCAGAGTGGCTTGTTAGCCTAGCTTGCTACTGTTAACATTGCCAGTGACCTGTTGGGTCATTAGCAGTGCCATGTACACCCTGCATTTTGGAAATGAGGGGTGTACATTAGATAGCTTTAGCTGTCTTTCATTCATGCTTCCAGGTGTGGTGAAAGAACAGACCAGTAAAACTCACAGTAACAAGTAGCCATGTGACCTGGTTAATTGTCTGTCAGGCTGTGATGTGATATATGATATAGTGAACATTTTTTATTACTTGCTCACACAGATGTTGCACCTAAATAACACAATAGACATTGTCAATCGCACTTAAAGATATGGTAACGCAGGGGCCGCTATCATATCAAAAGCATAACTAAGATTTTTTCTTTTTGATAGTTATAGATTTGATCCAGTAAGTAAATAAGAACAATTGCAGAAATAAATTCAGCTGAGATCATTTTGACTTTAACCCTTCTGTGCCCAATGTCCTCTTCACAGCCAGCGCTACTGCATCTGCAACCCTGGTGTGGTGCGACAGTTCAGGAACCCAGACACCATCTTCATCTTGGCCTTTGCCATCATCCTTCTCAACACAGACATGTACAGCCCAAATGTCAAACCTGAGAGGAAGATGAAGCTGGAGGACTTTGTTAAGAATCTACGAGGTACCTCAGTTCCCTGCATGTGCCACATCCAGCCTAGTGGCACAAAACCAGTATTCTCCTGAGACATTACTGAATGGCTCTGAGGATACAGCTTCATTTCAGATAGAGATTTCTGCATGCATTTTAACTTGATTAATGACTGTGTCAATAAGGTGTGTGTGTGTGTAGATATAGATATAGGTATTCTCAAATTTATATTTTTTGTTTGCATTGGAACAACATAAAAAAGCAGAGGAAAAAAGCCAGATCTGATCAATTCCACACAGAAGTCCAAAAATGGACTTGATGGAATTATGGATACCTTTTCAAAATCATCAGAAGTAGTTGTATTTCAAGCATGTGGTGCTCCTTTAATTTGTAATGAAACTCACCTGTAGCAATCAGCAGGTGCTGGCCATATACAGTTGAAGTCAGAAGTTTACATACACATAGGTGAGTCATTAAAACTGATTTATTTTAACCACTCCACAGATGTCATGTTAACAAACTCTCATTTTGGCATGTTGATTGGGACATAATTTAAACATGACACAAGTAATTTTTCCAACAGTTGTTTACAGATAGATAATTTCACTTATAATTTGTTATATCACAGTTCCAGTGGGTCATAATTTTACATCTATTCAGCTGACTGTGCCTTTAAACAGCTTGGAAAATTCCAGAAAATGATGTCATGGCTTTAGAAGCTTCTGTTAGGCTAATTGACATCATTGATTTAATATGAGGTGCATGTGTGGATGTATTTTAAAGCCTACCTTCAAATTCAGTACTTCTGACATCATGGGAAAATCAAAAGAAATCAGCCAAGACCTCTGAAAAAAAACCTCTGGACCTCCACCAGTCTGGTTCCTCCTTGGGAGCAATTTTCAGACAACTAAAGGTACCATATTCATATGTACAAACAATACTATTCATTCATTTTCTACCGTTTGTTCCCTGAACGGGGTCAAGGGGGGGACCGGAGCCAATCCCGGCCGGCCGGCAATCGGGCGAAGGCGGGGGACACCCTGGACAGGTCGCCAATCTATCGCAGGGCTAACACATAGACAAACAACCACACACACGCACGCACACGCACGCACATGCACTCCTATGGGCAATTTAGAGACACCAATCAACCTAGGCTGCATGTCTTTGGACTGTGGGAGGAAGCCGGAGTACCCGAAGAGAACCCACGCAAGCACGGGGAGAACATGCAAACTCCACACAGAAAGGTCCCAGGTGGGGCCCAAACCTGGAACCTTCTCGCTGTGAGGCAACGGCGCTAACCACTGTGCCACCGTGCTGCCCCAAACAATACTACACAAGTATAAATACCATGGGACAATGCAGCCGTTATACCACTCAGGAAGGAGATGTGTCCTGTCTCCTAGAGATGATCGTATTTTGGTCAGTACAAATCAATCCCAGCACTGGAGGAAACAGGTACAAAGGTACAGTATCAATATCCACAGTAAACCCAGTCTTACATGGATGTAACCTGAAAGGCTGCTCAGCAAGAAGTAAGCCACTGCTCTAGGACTGCCATGAAAAAGCAGACTACAGTTTGTAGCTGCACATGAGGACAAAGATCTGACTTCTGGAGAAATGTTAGAGGTCTGTTAGAGGTCATGGATCTTACAGCAGGACAATGACCCAAAGTAGACTTCAAAAGGCAGAAATGGTTTCAAGCAATGTGTTGGAGAGTTCTGAAGTGACCAGCAATGAGTCCAGATCTGAGAGACCTGGAGGTGTCAATAATTCTGTCCAGTCTATTTTTTGAGTTCTGTGTGTAATATATACACTGCTCAAAAAAATAAAGGGAACACAAAAATAAGACATCCTAGATCTGAATGAATGAAATATTCTTATTAAATACCTTGTTCATTACATAGTTGAATGTGCTGACAACAAAATCACACAGAAATTATCAATGGAAATCAAATTTAGCAACCCATGGAGGTCTGGATCTGGAGTGACACCCAAAATTAAAGTGGAAAACAACACTACAGGCTGATCCAACTTTGATGTAATGTCCTCAAAACAAGTCAAAATGAGGTTCAGTAGTGTGTGTGGCCTCCACGTGCCCGTATGACCTCCCTACAACGCCTGGGCATGCTCCTGATGAGGTGGCGGATGGTCTCCTGAGGGATCTCCTCCCACACCTGGACTAAAGCATCCCCCAACTCCTGGACAGTCTGTGGGGCAACGTGGCGTTGGTGGATGGAGCGAGACATGATGTCCCAGATGTGCTCAATTGGATTGAGGTCTGGGGAACGGGCAGGCCAATCCATAGCATCAATGCCTTCGTCTTGCAGGAACTGCTGACACACTCCAGCCACATGAGGTCTAGCATTGTCTTGCATTAGGAGGAACCCAGGGCCAACCGCA
>NW_018128083.1:11466-25751 GCF_001952655.1 Monopterus albus | reverse complement strand
ATCAGTGTTGCTACCTAAGTGGACAGTTTGATTTCACAGAAGTGTGACTGACTTGGAGTTACATTGTGTTGTTTAAGTGTTCCCTTTATTTTTTTGAGCAGTGTATATAAGAAAGATTTGCAGTTGAGGCACTAAAGTTTTTATTTGCCCTCAATAGATTTTAAGGGTATTAAGAGGGGCTTTGTGGCATGGCTAACTAATTTTTCTGCTTATTGAAGTGTCAGTAATTAAAGAACAGTATTAAATGCAGGAGAAATATTCATCCTCAGAGAGCTCTGAAGGCTGTTTCTCTCTGTACTGGGAGATATATGTGCAGCACTGGGGTATGTAAGTAAATTCAGGGGTTCATCAACTCTCATAAACCTGAGAGTTAATCATTAATCCTCTCTTTTTCTCCCTCCTCCTTTCATTCTCTGACAGGAGTGGATGACGGCGAGGACATCCCCCGGGAGATGCTGGTAGGGATATATGAAAGGATTCGCAAACGGGAGCTCAAGACTAATGAAGACCATGTATCCCAGGTTCAAAAAGTGGAAAAACTCATTGTTGGAAAAAAGCCAGTAAGTTTGACCTCACCCTTGTAGAGTGTGAGCTCTTCTATCTTCCCTTCCATTCAAGACCTGAATCTAGCAGGAGCATGCAAAACCAAATTATCCGATGCACCTCTGAGGTGTCAGAGTGAATGTGAGCTTATTCATGATCCACATTCTCTAAAAGGGAAATGAAATAACAAAGAATTCTTTACCTTTCTCCAAGAGTTCTTTCCTTTTGCTCCATTCATCAAACTAACTCTATATAAGCCAGCAGACAACCATTTGACCTTGACAATGTCATAATGGAAACAGCATTAAAAGACCATTTGTGAAGGACAGTTATATGTTTGCTTTGTGATCCATAAAACTGGTATTCTTAATTTTAAATTAGACCCATATTTACACTTAATCTTCAACATTAATTATGAACATTAAGTGGATTGGCTTTTCTCTGATGTATCATGAATTTAAAATTTACTGTATGTGTTCACTGATCTCTGCAAAATGACTCTTGTATATTTTGCTTTTCTATAGATTGGCTCTTTACACCATGGTCTGGGCTGTGTAAGTATTAGTCTTTTTGTCATCTACATCTTATGGCTGAGTGGAAATATTTGTAAGTACTTCAAATCAGAAATGATGCTGTACTGTGTGCAGGTACTATCCCTACCCCACCGAAGACTGGTGTGTTACTGCAGACTTTTTGAAGTACCCGACCCCAACAAACCACAAAAGTTGGGCCTGCACCAAAGGGAGATCTTCCTCTTTAATGACCTGCTAGTGGTATGACACACCTTCTTCTTCTAGCACGCTGAGAATACACAAGGATATGCCCCTCAAAGAGTCTGTAAACCACATTTTATGCTATGCTTTTTTTCATAGGTTACCAAAATTTTCCAGAAGAAGAAGAATTCGGTGACGTACAGCTTTCGGCAGTCCTTCTCACTTTATGGCATGCAAGTGCTGCTCTTTGAGAATCAGTGTAAGTACCACAGAGACTTTCCCTAAAGGTGCCAGTATTCTTCAGACAAACTACTTTGCGTTGTCTGAATATGTTTATACTGCTTTCAAATCACCACACTCAGACGCAAGGTATGGAGGGAGGGGTTTCAGATTGAGCATTTGTTTGGAAGCTTACTTACACTGTAATGTTCGCATAAGTTCTTAAAACAACCCTAATTGCCAAAGACCCCCTTAGTGGTCTGTGTGTATTTTGTGTGGACAGTGATTAAATTGTTGATATCGTCACTGTTTAGATTATCCCAATGGAGTCCGCCTGACCTCGGCCATTCCCGGAGCTGACGTTAAAGTCCTCATCAACTTCAATGCACCCAATCCTCAGGACCGCAAAAAGTTTACTGATGATTTGCGAGAATCTATTGCTGAAGTCCAAGAGATGGAGAAGTACAGGATAGAATGTGAGCAAAAGTTTTCTTTTTGTGTGGTTATTTGGCATTATTTAGTCTAACTAATTTACAATGATGCAGCTGTGATATGTGGATGGTGGACGTCGGCTTTACTGTCAGCTTGCATATGTTTGTCTTGCACAGCTGAGCTAGAAAAACAGAAGGGGGTGGTGAGGCCCAGCATGTCCCAGAGTTCAGGGTTAAAGAAGGAAACAGGAACCAGCAACTTGAGCAGAGCAAGCCTCGACGACAGCTATGCCATTGGTGAAGGTTTGAAGAGGAGTGCCCTCAGTAGCTCCTTGCGTGACCTCTCTGATGCAGGTAAAATCACGGGTTGGTAACCTACTATCTCACATCTCCTCCCTCTGCCAGACAAAATACAGTGTATACCCGAGCTGGATGCTGGCATGATAGTAGCCACTCCTAGATGTTAACTGATTTGGAAACTTGGAAGAAGCTCAACTAATCAACTAATAATTCTGCGTCACCAGAGAGGGGGTGGGGGCAGCGCTATGTAGGTCACTGCGATCAACTTGAGCGTCTTAGTGGTAAGAGGAATTAATGTTGTGCAGCTGGTTCAGGCAGGTAGTAGAGAGTCGCCTCCACACTGCATAGCTGCATTGTACAAACTCACTCAGTGACCTCATCACTGTGTTCAGAGTTGTAAAGCATCATGAAAGGATGAACTGAGCTGTCTGGTTTTGATCAGTGCTCTTTATGCTTTTTGAATGAGATACAACATGTTAGTGGTGGCCTTTATAAAACCCAGTCAATACCAGATTTTGAGGCCTGTGTTTTCTGCTTAAGTTGTTTAACGGTCATGCGGTGTCCTTAAAATTATATTTACAAGGTTTTCAGATGTGTGTGTGTGTTTGGCTGAATTATGGGAAATATAAGATCCAATGATTTTGGATTGAAACTCATACTTGAGACCAATGTTTGGGATGTCCTGCCCTGTGATGCTGAGTTTTGAACCATTCTTTTTTGATGTATCTCCTTTGAATCTTGCAGCTTAATTGACATGAAATGCTAACTTGTTGAAATATTCCTTTAATGCAGCCAGACTGCAATTCTTTACTAATGGGAAGGTCTCCTGCCAGCTGTGTCTCACATTAGTGTGTAGACACCCAAGCTTGAGTTATCCCAGAGGCTGACCTTGTCGTGGAGCTGTGGCAGTAACCTGCTTTCCTTTAAGGATAAGGATAATCAACTTTATTGGCCAAGTATGTTACCCACAAGGAATTTGTTTCCGGTACAGAACCGACGGCAGCCATCTGCGGCGCCACCTCAACCGATGGCTCTAACCATCGGGGGCAACGGGGGGGTTCAGTGACACTTCAACACGCGGACTGCCGGCAACGAGATTCAAACCTTCATCCTTCTGGTTGGGAGATGACTGCTCTACCCACCACACCACTGTCACCTCCCTTTAGTCCTTATTCATCTCCCTCTGTTATACTGATAGTCTGCTGTTAGCTAGTCATCTGGCACCTTTGTCACCTTAGAGTGCTAGCGCCCTCTTGCACTAGACAAAAGGATATGTGCACCTTCACAGGTTAACCAGACATGTCTGATCTGTCATGTTACATGTTCTGGACAGGCAAGCGTGGGAGACGCAGCAGTGCAGGATCACTAGACAGCAATATGGAAGTAAGTAGGATTGTTGCTGAGCTGTCCTCTGACTTTATGTTGTTTACTCTGAACTTTTTTTTTTCTGTTTTGATGGTGTTTTTGGATGCCTTGGGCTCTTTGCATGCACTGGACTGAAAGGGAATGATCTGCTGTGGCCGATGCATTAACCCTTCATGTACACAGCATAACATTAATAATAGTCCTGACTCATAGTAGAGCTGCTCTGTGTTGATGCTAGAGTCACACCTTTATGTTTATGTTTTCATCCTCTCTGGTGTAGGGGTTAGACTTTTAGCCATTTCCTGAGGTTTGTCCTTTTTTGTTCACTCAAATATAAACCTGGCTGTGTTTTTCAGTTACCAGCTCCTGCATGCTCACACAGTTTGAAGTGACCATCCTGCACTGCTTCTTTTCATTGACCCCTGACCTTCACAAGAAGTTCTTCCCCTTTCCTTTTCACACTGAGCCATGTGCTGCAGTGAAAGAATACAAGCATGAAGGCACAAGCATATATTGATTTATGCTTTCACAAGCTAGATAATGTGTGACTGGGGACACTTGCATGTAGATAACTGAGTTTAATGTAATTGTTGATCAGACACAAGTCTAAGTTTTGCAGTTCTTTACTGCTAGTTTTAATCGCGAGCTGTTGTCAGACAACTTAAAGGATAACGCTGCATTATTCTTTCTTTCTTTTTTCTGCCTTCCTTCCTTATCAACAAATTCCATGAAAGGACTAACATCAGCAGTGTGTTAATTAAGCTAGCTGTTAGCTGGCAGCAATATGTTAGTCTGTTCAGCCACACATGACAAACTGGGCCCTGGTCTGATTTGGCTTAAAGACTGGGTTACTTGTATATATGTATATATATATATATATTTTTTTTTAATATATTAAATGTGACTCCATGTTCTGCCAGCAGCACCCACACAAGTTGCAAAGATGAATAACTTGTGCAACATAATGTTTGGGGTTTGTTTTTGACCTTTTAGGATCGACTGCAGGATTCTAGTGCTACTAGAACTTTCATACAGGCCCACTGCTAGTGCTATGAAAAGTTACTTGTTGTCAAACATGTAATACTAAATACTGTATGTATAATTAGGTTATACTTTTTTTAGCACTATGGTTATATTTAAGAAGAAAATGATAAATTCTACACAACTTTCTGTATGAATTATTGCAAGGATCAGGCTGCTCTGTTAAGTCAAACACATTATGTAACAATTTATGACAACACATAAGGATATCATAACTCAAGACTATTATATTTTTGATTTTCTAAAGCTTCTGTAAATAGTTCAGTTTGCATGTAATGCATGGCGCTGAAATATCTACTTCATTGCTTTGACATAAACCTTTGGTTTGACTGTTTTGTATTTATTGTGTTATTTTATGTTTTGTGTTAAAGCATAGCTTTGAATCCCTTTAAAAAATTGTTTTGCTGAGGGTGACTTTAGAAAAACATCAAAACATCAGTAAAGTCAGTAGTGCACTTTCAGTGAACCTTAACTTGTCAGCTGAAGACTGTGCAGCATACAAATGTGTATACTGTACACAGTCTGTGGCTTCAGATTGTTCTGTCACTGCAAAATGAAAAAGGATACTGTAACCTTGGAAACCAGATATATTAGTGACAGGAAGTCATCTTAGTATCAGCAATCATGGAGGGAGTTGAAAAAATTAGAAGCCGTGCATCTGTTCATGACGGTCCCGACACTGTAACCTCTGACAAGCTCAGCTGAGCCTCTAAAGTATTTTAGAGCGAGTCAACCATGAGATGTTTGCATGGAAAAACAAACAAAGTCAGTGAACCTCAAACGAAAATGTAGACACTTTTCCACAAGGATGGTCATTTTAGATTTGAGATTGTGCAGTTGGTTCTGCCGTGTGAAGTATCTGACAAGGATGTGCATACTTCAGAAGCCACAGCCCGTGTGTTTACACATCCACAAATACAGTATGTCTTTTGTATGCATAAAATTTCCCAGATTTTAATTTGCAGCAGGTATATTTGTATATTTTCTACAGTTTCTCACTGGACAGAAAAAGCAGACATTCTGCTGTGTCTGTTATTTTCTGACTGTCCCCTCTTTTGCAGGGCTCCATCATTAGCAGTCCTCACATGCGGCGGAGACCCCCCTCCAGCCGAGACTGCCCGTCTCGCCACAGTGGACATTCCCTGCCCAACTCCTCTTCTTTGCTCGGGTCTTTGTTTGGCACAAGGCGTGTCAAGTCCCCCAGCCCCACTGCTCAAGCCCCGCACCCCACCCTCATCTCTCACACCCCGCACCCTGCCAACCTGCACCACACAGCCCGACTGGACGCGGACACGCCCCTCCCCATGCACCCACACCATGTCCAGTTCTGCCACATGACCCAGAACCCCCCGCCTTACCACCACCACCACCACTACCACCCACCAGCCCACTTGCAACACCCTCCACACCAGTTCCATCCACCCCCTTCTCACAGCCAGCAGCAGCCCTACCCACCTCACCCTCACACACAGCACGGTCACGGAAGCCACTTGGTACACTCCTCCCATGCTACTCATGGCCCCCACCACCACGGGCCACCACCTCCACCCTCCCAGGCCCCCAGCAGCACCAAGCCCAAGCACAGCGGCATCAGTACGGTGGTGTGAGGCGTGCGGGGGCCTCTCTGGGATCTCTGACTGAACTTTATTTTTTTCCTCCGAGGCTTGTTGCTGATGAGACAGTTGCACTGTGCACCGCTGGTCTGGGGATGTGAAGCCAGACGAGATCCTGTGCCTCCTTCAGTGTTTTTTCTTAGGCCCATCACTAAGGCAGTTTCTGGTTGTTCCTTTCATTTTATTTCAGGTCACAAGTCATGACTGCCTGCTTCAAGGGCGACAGACAACAACACAAAAGCATGCACAAAGACCACAACTACTGTTTCTCCTCAGTAAATTAAATAAAAATACCTTGCTTACTAGTATAAGATGTAAATAGTAATCTTGACTTTAATGTCTACAGAATGGTTTTATCTAGTATGAAGGTGGTTTGGCTGCACAGACAGACATATACATGGTCAGCCTTAGCAGAGCAGTAGCTGTACAAGTATTTAATGTAGCGGTAGTTCACAGTGCACTGTGATCTCTCTGTTAGCAGTGATAAATGTGCCAATTATTGAAGCATTTACTAACTTAGTCACAAATATTGCTTTATGTACTGTATATTGTGCATAGTATTTTGTAAAATAACTATTATTATGATGATTATTGTTATTATTATTTTTATTACTGAACAAAAGGCATCAGTTAAAACTCAGTATTACACTCGCACATAGGTGGCATAGTTTCACTGATAGGACACAGATCAATGCTTTTATTAATTAGGCAATTCAGTAAGCTGGAATACAACTGTAAATGGTTGCCTTTAACTTAGAACTAAGATTGTTGAAGGCTGGTGCACACCAGCTTGCATACAGTCTCATCCACTGTACTTCACTGGTTTCGAGGTCATTTCTCCTACTCTGGAAAAAGGAAGTCACAGCGAGCTGCTAAGCAGACAGATTCATCTGAATGTCCAGCCTTCAACTACTGGCTGCTTGTCTGCCATCATTTTATTTTTTTAGAGTCCAATAAAATATATGAAAAACTCTATATGTTGTACTGCAACCTGCTAGGATTCTTCAAGTCTGTGCTCCAGGAAGAAGAGGAGGTCTGCGATACTTTTCATGGAAACTGAAGGATCCTGTGCAAACTGTGCAGCAGGGAGCAGCAGCATGACTGTCCAAGCATCTATCCAGTCATGGAAGCTCTCAGCTGGCTGAGCGTACCCTGTCTCTCTCTCCGGTTTCATTGTGCAGTGAGCGTGTCGTGCAGTGCTGTTTACTCCCTCGATCGTGCTTTTCCCAGGAGCCACACAGACACCACAGTACAAAAATCAATCATTATCATTCTGTGATGGTGATAGCACTACTATGCTTCACTCGCCACAAATGGCAGTTTTATATCAATCATCTTTCTGACATATTATGGGACTGGCTGGTTGAACCTTCCTCCAAGCCTGTGTGCAGTATCTGTGGTGTGTGCAAAGCGAAGACAGGGGCCGAGTGTACCCAAGCATACGTTTTGTTGACAGGGATAGACAAAGCACGTGTTCTGCTTAGTTGATATCAATGACGGAAGTTAGTCTGTGTATGCTTAAAGACTGTGGGATGGGTTTTCTTTTTAATGTGTGCGTATTTATCATATTTACGTTTTTGTCTAAGAACAATTGCTGTCTGGTGGTTGTTTCATTTAGGTTAGTTCTATTAGGTTTGTCTCTTTATCCCTTCCACTGTCCTCTGTTATTTCTTCCTCAGTGTTTTAGTGAAGTGTAAGTATCCACACGGATTTGGACGGACTGGGTCTTCCACGCTCATAAAGAATGTCAAAGAAATAACTGTATGTAACAATGTATTTTGGAGATATTTTCTAAATACTGTGTATTTCCCAGTGTCAGTATTACACTTGACATTAAAATGAATGGTAGAGCATTTTTGACTTCTTCAGTTACAGCTAACTGAAGTCAGCTGTGTATTTGTATCACTCCAGGTGATAACCAGATGTTTGTCTTTTCCTGGTCGACATTCAGTAGGTTAGTGCACAACCGGATGTCGTCACAGCTATAAGAAGAACGTTCTCCACCAACAAAAACTTGTGTAATCTTTGGATCCGATGTGGTAAAAGATGTACCTGGATATCAAAGTGACAACTGACAGACATGAAGCTCTGTTATCTTTATATCTGTCATCTGTCTATGCTCACACATTACTGCTGTCAGGTGATGTCCCATAAATCAGTACTCTTAAATGCTTCTTTCCTCAAGGTTCACCTTTTAATTAGGCACCCCTAATAATGGGTTTATAAGTTGCAACTCATGTATTTGATTACTAGGATTACTGTCATCTGAATTTATAAGTGGTATTTCTTCATTATTTCCAATAATTCATCAAGTCTGCAGCTGTGAATTTTAGGAAGTGATTGTAAAATAGATTTTACACTATGGAGCAGTGTTTATATGAGTGGCTCCCTGTTTTGTTTCTGTTGTGCAGGGACACAAGGAAACACATACATGCACTCAAGCACATTGAGGATACACACAATACACACTCCTGTTTTCTTGGCCGCACACAGCTCCACTGATCAATAGATTATGGTAATCCCAAAGAAACACAGGAAAGTGCTGCCAAGGGCAGTGAAGAAGAAGAGGGCTACAGTCTGTCAAATGTTGATAGAAGCATTGCACGAGGTAAAATATATCAAAACATTTGGCTCTGTAAATGGTTCATAAGGAATAAAATGCATTCAACAAGCTTGTTTAACTTCATGCGTATATAAACACTGAATGTAAGCATAACTTTAGTTTGTTTACAAGAATCTGTACTCTAGGTCAGTTTTAAGTGATCAAACAATCTTCATAATGAATTTAGAGCTTGGTAAAAATAAAATCTAAGAATGTGTCATGCTGGGCAGGGCTTCCCACATTTCTCACAGCAAATGCCAAATAGTTGTGGCTAAAGTGGTCAAAAAAGGGTAAGGATCTGGGGGTCTTACCACTTCTGCTAAACACCAGCCATAGAGATTTTTCTCAACCTGGCAATTAATGTAAATGTTGTGCCCCTCAGTGGTTTATTACTGATATATTTGCCCTTAATAAAAACAGTAGTTATAACTTATAAAATGTTTATGATAGGTATGTTATTACAAAGTAGTATCAGTTTCAAAATGTTATGATCCAAAATGTATTTTGCAGTACTTTATATATTGCAGGGTACTCTAAATCTAATATTTGACCACTATGACCAGCATTTAATTTTGCATAGTTTATTTTGTATAGAGTCAAGAAAGTGCTACTATTGCAACTTTTTAAATCAGTTTTATATCACCTAAATTTGGAAACAAATTGTATTGGCCTTCTACAACTCCCTGATCCCTAACTAGTTGTTATGGACTACAGTTAAAACACTGGACAAGAAGAAGCCAAGCTTTATTAAATACTGATGGTTCTCCACATTATGTGTGTTTTCATATGAAAGTGGTTTTCAGTCACTACCTTCCAGTTCTTTCAGAAGACTGAGCTATTGTAAAACCTGTCCAGAATCCGTGTGAGGTGCTTTGTTGCATGCCATTGATGCCTACCATTTCTTTTTTCTTTTTTCCCTTAAGTGTTGTTCTGAAGCAGGCTTGACCAGACCCTAAACTTTCAAACTTATAATGTAGTTTTGATTTCTCTGATTGATGCTTGTTTACATGTAGATGCTTTCTGGCCTGCTACAGTGCTGTCTTTTCATTTCAGGTTTTGTCTTCAGCATGCATTTCACCTCTATGTCCACTGTACAGTATAAAGACAAAGCAGTCTACTGCTGAGTGTAAATAAATAGCAAACCAATCTGGGAAATGTTACTTAATGAGGGCATGAAAACCGGTTGCAATATTTTAAGGGTGGGTGAGAAAACATAAATAGTCTGTAAATTATTATTATTATTTACTGAATGTCTGCAGTTCCAGCTCCCCTCTGGTATTTACATAATCATCAAAGTGCATCTTTCTGCCTATCGCAGGATTGAATTATCATAGGATCTAGAAATGAACAGCGTACACAGTTAACATCACTTCTGACTTGCTTCCTGAAAAGCTCCTGTTCTCTCACACTCACAGCCCACTTTTAAAGTCAGTGGGAAGGGAGGAGTGCTCTTATTTTGTTATGCATTTGATTTCTACAGTACGTAGACAAAACCCTACTGATGTAAAACTAGTACTGTGACGATGTTGAGGACTCAAAATAAAATGATATACTGTAAAACCTGAGACGCATCTAAATGTCCCTGCTTTGTGTCTCAGCTGAACGACTGGGTAAGTCTAGGATAGACAGTGGACTTTTCTTTTAGTGTTCCCTACAGTCATAGGACAGCCCTTACATGTAAGCATTTCTATCTAAACGTGGTTTTACAGTTCGCTACCTAAGGACCACATAGAGGTTTTCTATATCAAAGTGCTCCTACACTCCTAGGGCCACATTTTTCTTAGATCTTGCTGGATCCCACCCTATTCTAAATGCACTAACGTCTTTTGTTAGACCCTCTCTTGCTTGGTACATTTGCACATCACTGAAACAATACAGTGCCGGTTTGTAACATATGCTTTTCTCCTGGCTCAAGCTGAGATACTCATGATAACACCATCAGCTATTTTCACAGGGTAGCTTCCCCAAGAAGTAAATTGACCCCATCTGTAAAATTTCTGTTGGAGGAGTTCCCCTTTATAATCCCCATATACCCAGAAACAATACAAAGGATATGACTGTGTCCTCAGTGGCTATATGGCCCAGCCCTAAAATGTTACAGACATGTTTGTGTTTTCCTCCTTACTTGGGTATCCAATAATAATAGAGGCCTTCTTTAGTGAAAGTATCAACCTAAACTAAATTTTCTGAAAGCGTCACTACTAGTGAAGGTCAAACAGCAGTAGGCCTACACTAATTCTTCTCTGTCTTGCAACGTGCTTGGCTGCCTGTCTAACTGTGCCAGGTGGTCTGACAGTTTGGTGTTTGTCTGTCCAGCCCTTGAGGTAGGAGCTAAAAATAGATCTTAGATTTGAAGGCCATAGTGTCAGCAGGACGTCATCATGTGGCGGGGAGGGGCTTACACAGGACTTCCTTTCTGTTGCCAGCAAAGACTAGTTTGCATTGTTTATTTAGCTCTTTATTTTTCTTATTTCTGTTCATGTGTATGATATATTTTTTATTTATAACGATTTGATGTCTTTGTTGGTGGCTATAATTATTTCTCTGGATTTTTACACTGTGTTAAATCCGACCAGGTTCTACATCATTTTGCTGCAGTCTTTATTTATTAAGCCTTCTGCGCTTAGTTGCTTTGCACATTGCGCCACCGAGTGGTGTATCTGTGCTGTTTTGCTATGTTCATGTGCTGTTGGAAACACCACAACAGCTAAGCGAACACATAAAACATAATAGGATTGCTGGGAAATTAACAGATTTTCCTCTGATCCCAACATTTAGAAAAGGCTACCGAGGAAGTCATATCCTCTATATTTATGGTCTGAGACGGATTTATTTATTTATTCTGCAAACTCAGTGCTCAGTGGAATTTAAATTCAGCACTAGGATAATTAGCTAATAATGCATAGGCTACTAGGTTAAAATAATTTTTAGAATCAGCCTATTTTAAACTATTTAATACTCAAGCGTTTACTCCTAATAATGTTTTTCCTGGTAGTGTGAAGAACAATTTGAACAGCTATGAATAAAAACGAAAGACTATGTGCTTTAGATCTTTGTGATGAAAAATTTAATTCATAAACAATAACTAAGGAATTAGGTAGCCGATTTATAAAATATGATATATTCAAATACAGCATTTGTTTTGCGGGTTGTCAAATTTAGAGAAGGACATTTTGGATTGTGGGCACACATCTACAATAATAAGATGGATATTCAAAAATCCTGTCAATAATAGTTGACGAACATGATACTAACACTTTGCATCGACATTGTATGAAATTCTGCTAGGAACCTTGAATCAATAAATAAATTGCAAAGACAAAGGATCCTTTGTGCATATGTTTTTAAACTGATGTGCTGTAAATCCTTGCCAGCCTGCTCATATTTGATGAAATGAAATTCAATATTTACGAGGGTCATTGAATGTATTTCTACACAGCTGTGCGTGTCGTCATCAGCATGAGACAGAGAGGTTTCCCGGTTGTGATTGCACCCGTGCACTACAGGGATTGGAGGTTCATGTCAGAAAAATGATTCATGTAAATAGACTTGTCTCCTTGTCTAAATCTGTTCAAATCGCACAACGGCTGCTCGCCTGTGATGTGAGGCATGCTGGGAAAGAAGTGCTAAAGTTACATCTGCAGCAGTGGAGGTCCATAAAAACTCATTCGAGAAACCTCGCTTATGCCAAAGATTTGTTCCTTGGTCAGATAAATAAGGTAAGATGAGTCGAACTGTGTCGTTGTAGAGTTGTGTGTTTCTCCTTACATAGTTAAATCTGACTAACGTTACCTTACAGCCCACAAACATCATCATTATGGTGTAATGGAGAATGCATGTTGCTGTTTCATTTACTAACAAACATTTTTGTAGTATGAGAAAACAATGTAAAAGAGGGGGGCACAACTACAAACACACAGTCCAGGAATTTATTAACATGTTTTCAGTGTTACTGTATGATTTGGAGTAAAGACTAACTAGGTGAGAAATTGGGTTATATTTATTTTATTTATGCATATTCATGCTGGGGTATCACAAATGCCTGCTGTGCTTCATATACAGTAGGGTACACTGTACAGATGGGTGTCAAATGAAAAGGAAAGCCCAATATGAAGTGTCTCAGTGAGGTGCTGGGCCACCACAACAGCTTCAATGCACCTTGGCATTGACTCTCCAAGTCTTGGAACACTACTGGAGGGATGAACACCATGGTGGTGGTGGTGGAGACACCACCTAACATGTTGGCCAAAATCTCCCAGAGGTGTTCGACTGGGTTGAGACATACTGACTGTGAAGGCCACAGCATATGATTCACATCATTTTCACCCTCATCAAACCATTCAGTGACTCCTTGAGGATGGGAGCACTGCCATCCTGGAAGAGACCACTCATTTTTTCAGGGATTTCTGTCTGTTTGTCACCCCGTATGTATTTCTTTCTTTCTTTCTTAAACAACAGTACTCAATGAGAGATAGCTGCTGTATCCTCATCCTGGAGGAACATGCTTGTTTCATATGATGCATTATGGCAGTTTTTTGTTTTTTAACTTAGTATTTGATACCAAATGGGCACATACAGTCATGGCCAAAAATATTGGCACCCCTGAATTTCTGTCAGATAATGCACCACTTCTCCTAAAAAAGTATTGCAATCACATTGTTGCAGTCATTTCACTGATGGTTACAGGAAGTGATTGATTTCAGTTATTTTGTCCAAAGAGTGGGCTACCAAATATTAAGCTGAGGGTGTCAATAATTCTGTCCAGTCCATTTTTGGAGTTCTGTGTGAAATGGATCAGATTTGGCTTTTCTCTGCTTTTTTTGTGTTGTTCCAATGCAAACAAAAGAAATAAACATGAGAATACCAAAGAATTTGTGATTGCAACAGTTTTCTGGCAGACATGGGGCATTATCTGACAGAAATTCAGGGGTGCCAATATTTTTGGCCATGACTGTAGTCAGAGTTAGTTAGAATTCTCTTGCTCAGCATCTGTCCTCTGCTGCTCTGGGGGACATTTTCAGATCTGGGTCAGGTCTTCAGGTCTGAGTCTGACCTGCAGTCCGACTGCCCTGCTCCTCTCTGCCACTACTACTACTGCGGCTGTCATCACCAAATAATGCAGTTCATTTTCTGTATTTAGACATCTCTTTTTTCAGTGCTTTCAACTACCTTTTTATTAACATGTTTTCCTCCATGTTGTCAATGGAAATATGTTCCTGAATTTTTCCACAAGTTCTTACTTTATTTACTTATATCCCAGCATGCAAAGTAACACCTCATAAATGTGTTTCATCAGCCCCTGACCACTGAAAACAAGAAAAAAGCATAGACATGGAAGTAGCTCCTATGAAATAACCAAAATAAAACCAAAACATTGCTGATTTTGGCAGAACATTGTGTCCTCATTTAAGACCCCATCACTCTTCATTCACAAATACAGTGGGGCAAATAAGTATTT
>NW_018128083.1:0-2201 GCF_001952655.1 Monopterus albus | reverse complement strand
TTTTCCCTGTGTCATTCCATTGTATTACACATAACTTATTTGTTTTGTTTTCTTTCTATGAGTGGATTACTTGGGTTGTTATCAAGATCTGGTGAAAATTTCATGTCAACAGCACCTTTAGAAATATATTTACTTAGACAAATTGTGATGTGTTCAGTACTTATTTTACCCACTGTAAATAGCAATGTTGGCAGGTAATTCAAGTTGTGTTTCTGGTCACCCGATGAATGTAAGTCCTATATATAGTCTCCTTTTTGCTCTATATACACCATGTCCTGAGAAGAAAACTCTTTTAGCTATTGTCTATACTGCTGGGCAGGTGGTTTATCAGTTTTGGTTTAGTCTTTCTTGAGATACCATCACAGGGATGTGTTTTTCATTAAAACATCATTTGCTCAGTGTTTTACCCCCAAGTCTTTTATTTGCTCTGCCTGCAGGGAGCTGAAGAAAGGAAATATAGGTCTTACAGTGGGCATGATAGGCAAAAAAATGAAGCGTGCTTTGGGTGGTTCAGTGGACCTTGGCCTGACAGGAAACGACGGAGTGGTGCATCCCAGCTTGGCAGTAAGAACCTTATTTTAACTCTGAAACCATCCGTTTTTGTATTGGGTATGTTCTGGAGGCTCAGCCAGTTTCTGTTCACAGGAGAGTGCAAAGAAGTTGGAGCTGAATGTCAACTTTTTTGGAGCGACTGTGGAGAGCCTGCTGTACCGATATGGGAAGGTAGCATTTGGTCTATTTTACATTCTGGAAAAACAGCTGTTTGATTTTCCTGCTTAAATGTTTCCAGTTCTTTTGAACAATATTCCCATTTGTGTCCAGCGGTTGAATATCGGCATTGTTTTGTACTGAGATATCTTCCACTCGGGGTTACTGACTCATCTGTTAGACAGCTGCTCCAAAGTCTGCTCATTTTTATCTCATTAAGCTTCAATGTGACTGATTTTTGGAACCACAGCATTCCCAAAGAAGCTGTGAACCTCTTGACAACGCAAGCTTTCCAAATGCCAACTTCCTGTGTCATTTCACTCCATTTTGATCCAGTACACAAGGAGGGTCCTTAGAAGACATTCATCACACTGCAGTCTTCATGACCTGAAGAACAATTTCCAACTGCTCAAATCAAAATCAATTATAACCATAAATACATTTATGTGCAATTTCCAACTACTTAAATCAAAGTCAATTATAACCATAAATACATTTATGTTATATGAAAACACTTTTTGTTTTTTTTATCTGAAAGTTTGGCAACACAGACATGGAATGTATACAGTATGGTGGTGTGACATGCTATGATGGTTACTGGTTAGAAATGAATCGAAAGCCGAAAGGGCAGCAAGTGCAGTCAGATGTACGGTCAGATACAGAGAAATATTTTAACTTGTCAAGAAAAGAGCGTCTTATTCCCGCTGACCTAGATAGGTTCATAGATTTTACTCTTTAGCCCAGATTTGATCCCGTGTCAATATGGGCTCCATCAGCAAATCTGCTAATACAGGAAGTAACTAATCACAACTTAAAGGCAAAATCTGAACAATTTGTGAGCGCCATTGAGTGACTGTTGGATCCAGAGAGAGCTCGACTAGTGCAGTCAGCCATCAATACACTAAAAATGCAGATCAACTGAGAACATATTTTGTTTAAGCATATTTTCCTTTTTTTTTGTCTTAAGTTTTAGAGGAAAATTTATTACAAAATGCTATATAATTAGTTTCCCCCAAAAGATTCCAGACACACTTCGGTAGAGGCATCTTTAACCTTTGCTGAGGTTAGGAGTGATTGGTGACTGATGTGTCCTTGTGTTTCTCCTCTGTTGTCAGACCATAGTGGATGAACAGCTCATCCTGAAGAGAGTAGCAGATGTGCTGATCAACCTCTACGCCATGACAGCTGTCCTGTCTAGAGCCAGCCGCTCCATCAGCATTGGCCTCAGGAATCATGACCATGAGGTGTGTACGCACGCGCACACAGACACACACACACACGAAGCAGAGCAGAACAAATCCTCAGAGAGACATTAGAGGTGGCCTTGGATGCTAGGTATTATCCAATTTTGCAACATTCTCCTGTTTCAGATAAGGTGCTGTAGTCCTCCTAAGGTATTCTTTTCCACTGTAGCCATTGTATTTTATGTAAATCACACACAGCTTGATCCAGATCCTATCTAACTGTGATCCAGATCCTATCTAATTGTATTC
>NW_018128082.1:1063721-1094111 GCF_001952655.1 Monopterus albus | reverse complement strand
CCGGGGGTTGGGGACCACTGATCTATTGTAGAGCAGAGCCACAATAACAAACCTCTGATCACACTTCCTTTGTGCAGCTCTAGCCTGTGCAGCTTATTTCAGGGTTCAGAGCAACTGGTTGCTTTTTATCAGAAAATTAACAAGGCAGTGCCTCCCCCTGCCTTCAGATGTGTGAACCATAGACTGTATATGAAAATGGTCAACATGACAGTTCCCAGAAGTGAAGCCACAACAAATTGATCACCTCCTGGTGGTTGGTTGCATAAACCCAGCCCCCACCATGTTAGCAGATGGGACATGAGCCAAAGTAAAAAAAAAAATCTGTTAATATTCTTTTAATAAGATGACATATAAAGAATCAGAATCAGCTTTATCGGCCAGGTGTGTCAGACACACGAGGAATTTGAATCTGGTACACCGGCTCTCAATGTGTACGTACATATTCCCATGCAATGGGCAAGTAAACAGTAAACCAGCATAAGGCTGTGTAATATAACAAAATAAGCAGTATTAACAAGCAACAAACAGTGAAAGCAATGCAAAATAAGCAGTATAGACAGGCAGTAAACAATACAGACAGACAAAGGACTGCTCGTTGTGGAATGGGATAAGTAGGAATAAAAATAGAGTACTTAAAACTAGAGACCTATACGATTCTGTATAATCCGTATTATGAGCCCCCTGTAAAGGGATGTATTTCTGAAGATTTGACAGCTTTGATCGCTGCTTTAATACGTCATACAACTTCTCTCTATTGCAAAAAAATGGGTTGCAAAATGCATCACAAATGCAAGATGGCAGCCCCTGAACTCATGATATTTTGGCTTCACTTTTGCACAAAGTGGTAGGAAGTGGCGGCACATCATGGTGATGTGTTCTCAATCTTTATATATAGTCTATGGTGTGAATGCACTGGAACAGTGACTCATTGTTACCCAGGTCCTCCCTACCAGTTAGTCTGGCCATGCCACAGTGTGCACATCCGGTCTTATGAGGACTAGATGGTAGATTACATTAAGGCCGACTGTGAAATGAATCATTACATTAACAAAATGCAATATATGGAAACCCTGAAGTTTTTTTAAATTTAATAACTGAGATTACTGACATTTAGAGACAGCCGCTCCTCTATTTGATCTATTTAAATATCGTATGGTATCCATGCTCATATTTTATCGAGGTAGTTGCAATATTATTTTCCTTTCAAGAATATTTGTAAGATAATAGTAGGCTACTTGTCTGCCATTGTATTTTTTTTCCGACGGCACGTGAAGGCAGCAGCAGTTGCAGGTTATTTGTTCTCTCCAGCAGGAGGGCGTTTCTCGGAGCGACACACAAGTACAGTGTTTTGAATTACAGCGGTGTAACTTACTGGTTCCTATTTAGATACTGTCCAAGCTTAGGTTTGTCTGAATAGCTTTTAGCACTCGGCTCAGGCTCTTCCTTCATGTTAGCTTTCCTGTTGGTATCACTGCCAGGGGAAAGGCACAGAGGAGGCCAGGCTCGAAGACATGGAGGCTAACCGTCCTTGCAGAGGGAGAGAGCTGTAGGACGGTAGGCTCTCTCGCATTTCTTCCTCCGTTAAGAAACAATGAAAGGCAAACAAGTCATGTTATGGTGTCTCTGCTTGGAGAAAAGCGGTCCGTTAGCTTGCTAACAGCGCTTGTTCTGCAGCTTTCGGATGTGCTTTCCTGCCCGTCGTCGCCAAAAGACAAATGTTATGTGTTTTTTAATCCACACAGACAATGATGGTGGTGCTTTGGAGCCCTTTTGCCTCAGACCTGGAAAGGCTGGTTTTAGGGCATCACCGGTGTGAACCACAAACATAACACACTTTATATTTGAACAGGTGGACGTTTCCTGTCTTTATTTGAACCAGCAGGCAGTGAGTGGCCTTCAGCGTGACATGCAAGGGACACATGCACATACAAACACCGTGCAAATGTCATGCACGATGGAAGCTCAGGACAGTGTAAACATAACGGGCGCTGCAGGGGCAGGAAATGGAGCTCGGGTGTCAGCTACGTGTTAGTAGAACCAGGTTTTGGTTCTTTAAAGGACTGTTTTGGAAAGAGTCTGCAACAACAGACTCAGATATTAATCCTTCATGTTGTCACATGGAAATCACATTTTGCAGTCTTTTGTACTGTTTTTCTTTTCAGTTTTGGATTATAACCATTAAAAATCATTGTTTCCTCATGGAGGCAGTGAAGACACAACATTAAATTAAATCTATTTGTGCAGTAGGTCTGTCAGTAGTTACTTGAAACTCATCAATATAAATACATGAACAGGTGTGAGCAGGAAGACTGTGGAGGGGCTGAAGAAACACATGGAGAACTGCAGACTGGTGAGTCTGTGCATTCAGCTAAGAGCTATGTTTATACCTGGTGAATACTGGCCAGATTTTGGGATGGGAAAACTCAAAATCTTTGCTTTTTTCTAAAGCAGGTTAAGAAATCAAAAATGCAGAAGTGGAGCTAAGTTTGTTTCACAGTGATTTTCTTTCAGCTTGCTTAACACCACTTTTTAATCATGAAAACACTTGCAATGAAAACTATTTGATCTCATTATGAGCAAGTTAAACATAAATTTGAAGTTAGAAAAGCACCACAGGAATACTTTGTGTGTACTTAACCTGTTTGTATGGCTTGGTTCACAGTGTCCTCTGTGTTTTCAGTGGTGACTTCTCCTGGGAGTTGGTGCTTCTACAATGGACCCTGCCCATGTTGGAGGGGATATGTCACCCCTGTATGTGCCAAGGAAAAGAAAGTCTGTTCAGTCACAACCTAAGAGTGGAGTGTCATGTCCAGGTAAATTATTTACATCATGTTCGGTTGATGAATAATTTCACCACTTACTGTGTACGTTCTGATTTTGAATCCAGTTAAATTACACTTCTCCTATAGTTGTCCAACGAATGCCAGAAAGCCCCTGTGAACCGAGTTCAGCTGGATACCCTAAGGTCAGAATGAACATGTGCACAGAACATTTGTCCTGTTTTTTGTTTACACTATGACGTTTTATTGTTGCAAACTATCCAGCGGTGATCGGGAAAATGCTGCTGATTAAAAATGCCCGAGTGTGGATGTCCATTTCCACGTTCTAATACAGAGAATCTGTTAACTTCATGCACACGACTGGATCTCTGCTTCACAGTTCTGTACTTGAATGTTTTAGAATGACGAGTCTCAAGACCCTGATGCTCTAAAGATGAAAAGGAATTATGGAAGAAAGCGGTAAGAGACTGAGCCACCTGTTTTGTGTATTGTGTGTTTGCACAATAAACTGCATGACAGATGTCTTCTCTCTACAGTGTCTGTTGTATTTAAATCATTGCTAAGCAAATGCACATAGTTAAAAATACACAGTTCTTTCTAAATATTGGTCTTATAGATGCATGCTATTAGCTTAAAATGTGACACAAGGCACTTTTTGACACCTTTTGTATCCCTGGAGCTGTTTATACCTGCTGCATTCATCACAAGTTTAATGTGAGTTGAAATCTACTCATCACCAAATTAAACCAGATTCCATATGCAGTCTATATTTTAAATAGATTAGTTGTTACTGAACATTTAAACCTGGCATGTAGCAGATACAACTAACAAAATACTGCTAGTTTAACCCCTGAGAACTACAAATAGCAGACCACGTAGGACACTGAGGGTCACCTGACGTTCACCATGATGTGCACAGTGTGTGTGGTGTGATTCAGATATGAAGTGCAAAGTGGTTAAACTACAGCATTATGAATTATACATGGTTGGATTAACAGTATTGAATCCAAAATTAGTGTTAAACACTATACTAAAGTGTGTTGCTACACTAGAATAATATGTTTTTCATTATCGTTTCTAAAAATACAAATGTCAAATTTTTAATTTTTATCAGGTACGAGGAGCTCCAAAGTGTTTCCATAGGAACAGTAGATTACTCAACCACCAGCTGCTCAGTGATGTCATCAGGTGGCCTGGCCAATGGGGCAGACCCTGGGTCCATGGCCCCGCCCACAGCAAGGCTACCTCCGAGACTGGTGTCTAAGGATGTGTGGCCCCAAGGCCCGGAGGCCGGCAGGCAGCAGTCCCAGCCTCAGGACCAGAGCTGGAACTCCAGCAGGGACCGAGGTCATGACGCCTGGGCCCCTGGCAGAGACCAGGAGCAGGTCTGGAACTCTGGCAGAGACAGAGCGGGACACTCCAGTCAAGACCAGACATGGATAACAGGCAGGGGAAGAGCCCAAAGCGGCCCGGACCAGGCCTGGATGCGGTCCGGGATCGAGGTCCTGAGCAGTGCTGGGCAGCAGGGAGAGACCGGGGCCAGGATCAGGTCTGGAATGCAGGCAGATATCCAGAAAGAGACCGGGCCTCCTCAGGGCCAGAGCAAGGATGGGGCACTGGCCAAAGCCAAGACCAAACCTGGAGCAACACAAGCAGAGATCGAGGACTTGTCTGGAGACCTGGTGCGCATTCATACACAGTACCACGTAATAAAATATGACAAAGTGGCCTGAGTGAACAGAAGCTCCAGCGAGCGATGGTGCTTTTGGTGGATTTTTAATAGTAAATGCTCAAAGGAAATCAGGCTTAAATAATAATAGCAGCATAATAGAGAAAATATGTTTTTAGAAACAGTAAAGTGAGATACCGACTGTCCTTAGCTATTTTTTGGCTGTGGGGTTTTGTAGATTGATTTTGTTCTGCATGTGTCATTTTATAGACTTGAACATGAAGAAAGTCCAGAGAGTGGAAATGGAGCGAAGCCCTCCTGCTAATAACTTCCAGCAGCCGCCAGATGGCAGAGACTCTTGTGAGTTACCTGATGGGTTCAAACACACATCACATGTCCTGAGATCCCCTCATCCAAGGCTGGCATGCGTCTTATTCATCTGAATTTAAATGTTTCAGGTTCAGATGCAGCCATTGTTGGAGAGGCGTCGACAGCCCCGCCCAGCGAGGGGCAGAAACCTCCAGTCGTCTCCACCAAGAAGGAGCCGCCTACCTACCCTCCAGGTGCGAGCAGCTGTTGATCACTTAGCTTTAAATTTTAGCTGATATGCCATGGACTTGGACGTCATGTCAGATTATATAAAGACTTTAGATTGGCTCCTCCACCTTCTGAGATGTTGCTGCTGTGTTTAAGTCAGTAATGTCTTTGTGTGTCGGTATCCACCAGGAAGTCAAGAGGAGCGGTGGCAGCTCCAGATTGTGGCCAAAGGCAGAGTCACCTGTCCAAAATGTAAAAGTGTGAGCAGGAAGACTGTGGAGGGGCTGAAGAAACACATGGAGAACTGCAGACTGGTGAGTCTGAGCATTTAAAGCATACAGCCTTTTAGGTACTGTATATTGTCTCATGAAGGCCTTACTCATACTGTGAGGTAGAGTATAGTAAATGCTGAATACACAATCTGCTGTTGCTTTAAGAAGACAGGCACCTCTGAGGTTACCTTTCATACTACCTGCCTATATTAGGGTTATTAATTTCCATTTTCAAGATTCTTCTCCCAGGAGTTGCTATGTAATGACATGTCTCTCTGCTATAGTTTCTTGGTTTAAAGTGTGTTGATTGTACCAAATGTAAGTTAAGTCTGTTGTTTGCAGCAACCCTTTACCTGTCAACACTGTGGGAAACAGCTGAAGTCCTCAACAGGGATGAAGTATCACATCATGGCTGACCACAGCCACCTGGTAGGAATGGTGCTGATTGTTACAACCATATGATTATCTTTCATGGCATTTGTGGAGTTTTTGTTGTTGTTGCTGTGTTATGTATCATACTGTACATGTCTGAAGGTTAGTTCAGGGTGCAGGACTCTGATTTTGGCACTGGCTTTTCTCTTTCAAGCCTTCAGCAGACAATGCAGAGGACCTCGATGACCGTGCCATCAAAGACAAACTGCGTAAAATCCTGAAGAGACTGGGCAAATTAAAATGCTCCAAAGAGGTAACAGTGAGATACAGTAAGAGAAGATGAAACATTGAGGGTCCAGTGGTGAAATGTTCTTCTCGTGCTTTCTTTTCTTCTGTCCAGGGCTGTAGCGCCGCCTTCACCAGCATCATGGGCTACGTGTACCACATGAAGAAGTGTGGAAAGGAGGAGTCGGAGCTGGAGAAGATGCTGTTGAATTGCTCTCACTGTGGGAAAACGTACAAGTCCAAGGCTGGTCTGGAGTACCATCTGAAATCAGAGCATGCACCCGTGAGTCAGGTGTCATATTCAGTCTGTTGGTTCAGGAGATTCAGTCAAACTGATCAGTCAGTTTTAGCCAGATTTAATTTATGTACAGTAGCAAATTTTATACACAAGTCAATATGTATATTATAGGACAAACAATGAAATGATGTTAGCTGGGTTTCACTGGATTAAATGTGATTATTTATGGTTTATGTAGTCTTTAGCAGTAAAACATATTTTTAAATCTTAGATTATTCCTGACTAAAACCAGATTAATGCTGCTCTGTTGTATTTTTAACATCTCAAGGCCATAATGAACCTGATGAAGCTAATCCTTTTGATTCTCTCTCCCCTCCTGTTACCCAGACACCGCAGAAGACTGAGGAAGATGAGGCCCTGAAGGCCCAGAGGGAGGCCAACCCAGAGAGGACGGCCAGCGGCAGGGTGCAGCGCGCCTCGGCCCAGGTGGCGAACTTCCACCTGGCTGAGATTGCCAACAATGAACTGCCCAAAGACTGGCCCAAGAGGAAGTTTCAGTCGGACCTGGTGCCGGATGACAAAAAGGCAAGAGGAGTTTCAGTTTATGTGGAGATATTTGGAGGGTAGTTTTGTTAAATGCACCAACATAAATAATGTGGTACCATATATACAAGTATACCATCAATACACATATGTCTAGATTGACTTGTACACTTCCGTTAACCTGCTCTGCACTGGTTGTGCATGCTGCCCTTCTTAGTTGAAATACGCTCGGCCAGGCCTCCCTGCCTTCAGTCAGGAGGTGCTGAGAAAGTGGAAGAATGAGGTGAAGCTGCAGAGGAAGGTCCAGTGTCCCAACCAGGTAGGAAACACCTGTCATTTCAGATTGTGTACATTAATAATTTACTTTTCTCAGTGCTGTGTACACAGGTTGGTTAGTGGATCATGCTTATTGTATTGCATAATATTGATTATATGATATTCTGTGTATAAAATACAAAATAGGCCCTGCCATCCAGAGTGTATATATTATTATTGTGTGTTCTTTTGATATTTTTAGAACATTAAATTATCTATCTATTGGGTTTTTTTGCCATTTATTATTTCAAAAGAAGTCCTCCATATTTGGAGTTGGGGATATTTCTGTTTGTGAGGTTCCTTTGGCCTCAGTTGTCTTCCATTTGTTGGGTTGTTGGGATAACCTCGTCTCTGCCCTCCCCAGGGCTGCTGCTGCACCTACACCAGCGTGTCTGGGCTAAAGGCTCATCTAGGACTCTGCACAAGGGTACGTCTCCTTTTTATTGGTCCTCTGTTGCAGATTTAATATTACTGCACGTGCAAAGTCCATTGAATGTACAGACACTGTGCATAATGCGATTGTGGAAGAGAAACAGATTCCTAAGGTATGTTGGACTCTTTTTTTAATCAGAAACTTGGATCTACATTGACTGCCATGTAGGTCCTCAGGTGGGCTCCTATGGTTCCTCTGATACCTGGGGATGTGTTGTGAAAGCTTCTTAGTATTAATGCAGGTTGCTGCTCTTTCTGCATATGTCAGATCAATCGCCCATTTTGCAGCATCTTCCCAGAGATTATTTCCAAATAATCAGTAAAATCATAATGTCCATTCCTATGACCCCAGTGTTCATGCAGTGAACAGCTATGTATGTTCCAGGTCCTGATAATCATTTTATGTCTCTGATCCCATTTCAGGGTGACTTTGAGGCTGGAAAATACAGATGTCTGATCTGCAATAAAGAGTTTAACTCTGAGAGTGGAGTGAAATACCACATCAACTCTGTCCATTCACAGGTAATGACATACATCTCCAGAGGTGTCTGTCACCTTGTCCCTGTCTGTCTGGATTACTAAATCAGATGTTCACAGCATGGTCTTTGAAGAGTTGCCCTCCTAATGTTGTCCGATCTTGTGTTTTGTCTCCCGCTGCCTTCACAGGACTGGTTTGTGACGAACAAAAAGGCCTCCAAGAAGTTTGAGAAATTCCTCAAAAATCAGCCCAAGGCGTTTGCCCATAATACAAACAAGCAGAGTGTGGATCAGTATCATCATCACCACCTCCTGCATCAGCAGCATCACCACCACCACCACCCCCATCAACAACAGCATCAGCTCCAGCACCAGCCCCTGCAGCACCCTCTGCAGCCTCTGCATCATCTCCAGCACCAAACCCAGCTCCTCCACCCAGAGCACCAGCACCTCCCTCCACAGGTGGACACCCAGCTCCAGCAGCCAGTGCTCCACTACACCCCTCTGGAGCCTCCTGTGGGGCCACTGTGGGTGGATATGGACCAGAGAGGAGACATGCCAGGATCAGAGCAGACCCCGATCGAGATGGGAACGGGTGATGCTGAGAAACCTGGAGCGGACGGCAGTGGGCTGGTGGAGGTTAAAAGGAGAGAAAAGGGGGAGAGAGGAGCAGAGAGAGGAAAGGCTGATGGGAAGCAGAAGGACTGCTTTGCTTTTGGCAGCGCTAGTGGTAGCAGCAGCAGCAACAGTAATACTGGCAGCTCATGCAGCGAATCAGAGGTGGAGCAGCAGGACAGGCAGAGACAGATCGACCAGTGGAATCTGAAAAGGCCGGGCATCATGGAGCCCCACCCTGAGGCCGGGAAGTGACAGAGGAACACTTAAAGGACCATTAAAGTGACACTTTTCTTAACACTCGTCATCTGTACTCATGCACCAGAGCCGAGAGGCAGAAACGGAGCCTGTCGGGGTCCGTCCACACATCATTAGTTGTGACAGTGTCACATAGAAGAAAACAAAGATTTTGTTTTTCCACAAGACACAAAGGTAAGAAGGCAGCTCCTGATGTTCTGACAAAGCTAAGAAAACCTCACATAGTCGTGCGGATATGAGTCGTACACTTCTGGTTTAGGGGCTGTTTCTCTGTTCTGAAATGGTTGTCAGTGTATAGCCCTGAGAAATGTCGTTCTGCCGTTCATCTGTGTGTCTGTAATGGGTTCTTTTCACTGACTTTAAACGTCTTATTCTTTTAAAGAGTTTGATAAACACTTCACGTCTGTCATGTTTACCCTAAAGGTTGAAAGGTACTCCAACCTCCAGAGAGGATGCTACAGTATAGTATTTGATTACACTTGTCTGAAAACATTTCATGCCTCTTAAGTATGATTTATGTTACTTCATACTTCTGTCGTCACTTTTAATTACAACTGATTGACCTTTTTGGGGCTAAATATGGTCTGAAATATCAGTTTTCTGGTCAAATTCCCTGGCTTGGATTTCCTTCCTGTACCATACGTTGATTAGTGAGATTTTGACTAGATTCGGTTTAAAGCCATATATTGACAGCGGTCCATGACTGACATCGGGCTGCTGTTCTTGAAGCAAGTCTGAAGGCAACTGTGGTTACATAAGAGGATCTGTTTGCATCTGTGCCGTGGCTCCGTGCAGGTACAGGTGTTTTAAACAAGCAAGTCACATGTGAAAGGCAAAAAGGTTCATAAACATGGTTCAACACGTTGTTTCTGAAAGTGAATTGAGAAGATCAATACCGCTCTTTGTTAATTAGTTAGAGGTGTTGGTAGGGGGTAGGTTTGTACATTGTACTGCTAAGCAAGCTAAGCTAATCAAATAATTCCCTGATCTAGCCCTGTCCTTTCCACTCAGTGGTATGAAACTTCTGTCTAAATCTTGGAAGGAAAGAAAATCAGTTTACTTGTTGTGGAGGAACTTTTCCCTGGGCCAGCGAGGAATTCAGCAATGGACTGGTTTCCACTGATACACAAATAAAACATTTTAACTAAAGGTCCACTTAGTAGCTTTTTCCCAAGCTTTTAACCACATTGGTCTTCCTCAGCAGATGGAGTTTACTCTGTTGTCACTGTGTCGTTGACACTTGATAATAAATGAGCAACCCTCACATGACAGCTTTGCAAACTCAGAAAGACTGAAAGCTCTGGAAAAGCTAGTCAGTAGACCTTTAATCAAGATGTTTTTGTCAACATGCTCTTTCCATGTTAAGGATGGACCTCAGTGCTTTTTAATCAAAACATTCCAAGTAGGACAATTGTGAAGTGAATAAATCTAAAATCAGTGGGCAGGGACAGAAATACAATAATTCTTAGTGGCTAATCACAAAACACTGGCCAATTAATTAGAATGTCAGCGCACGTATGATGACATGAACGAACCTGTGGTGACTGAGCATCGATGTTGGTGCAGGCAAGTGGTCAGACTGGGAGATGGCTGATGAACAGAACCGCAGCATCCTCTGCACACAGACTGTAACACAGGTGACAGGTGCTGGAGGAAAGCTAACAAGCTTCTTACATGGAGGAAGATGTTTGTCTTCTCTGTTGATTCTTCAGAGACAGACCTGTTTGGCCAGTCTCACAGAATATTTAACCAGTAGCTAATGTTTATGTAGTCTGCATTTTGAATCCACTAAAGGGATGTATGTTATGGATGGTTGTTAGTCATTTGTAAAATGTTTAAACACTATTTTGCATATTTTTTTTACAACTTTTTTTTTTGCATTTATGACTAATTTGGTTATTGGTTTCCCCTTTTTAGTGGACTTCTGTCAAGACAGGATTGGTCAGAAAAAAATTAACCCTTTAATCTGTGAATCTCTTTATAACAAACTATGAAAAAATATTTCTGCTTCTGTTTAAAGTGCTTTACCTTTCATTGCTGCCCATCAGCTGTCTTTTGGAAGAACAGCCTGTGTTTTTAGAGATGGAAAACATCCTCATACATGGGAAGCGTTTCAAAGGGCGTGCTTTTATATCGTTGAACGTGGAGAACAGGCATTGCTCTTTTTATTCATTCCCACTTGCTGATATCTGTCATCTTTACTTGAAGTCTAGTGTTAAGCCTGAAAACGCCTTTGTTTTGGGTCCAAGCACCTACAGTGTTAGAACCAAGGAACCAGGGAGTCGAATACTGGGTCACAAAATGGGGCCCATTCTTCCCAGTAAAAGTGGCTCACTGGGCGTGCACGCCAAAAAAGATTTCATAATACAAAGAGTGATAAGATAGTTTTACAGATGTATCTTATTCTTGTGGTCTATGGAAAATGCTTTTTGGGCTTGGGGGGACTTTTTTGTTGCAGAGTTGCAAGTGGCCACTGGGAAAAAGTGGTTGAGAACGTCTGAGTGGCGGCGCCGTATCCAGCTGTCATAACACATCCACGTCCAGTGTTTGTTCTGGATTTAATCCACTGATGAAAGTGGTCCTTCAAGGCTGGAGAAATCCATTTGTCAAGAGATGTACATTAAACCAGTAGTTTATACTGGATGTATATAGCCGTTCTCTTGGCTTCTCAGTTGAGCTTTGATTTCCAAATTATGTAGGTGCTTGGACCACAGTGAGCTTTTTGTTATATTTTAGTTTTACCTTTCATTTACCCGGGATGGACTGTTGAGAGTTCAAGAGTCCAAGTTACTCTGTGTCACTGTTCCATTACGAGAGTTCAAGAGTCGAAGTTACTCTGTGTCACTGTTCCATTACTTTTGTCTTTATCGTGATGCCTATAGCTACTTGTTGCTTCATTTACTGAGTTCATTTTGACAACGTTGGAATTTGGCACGGTGGTGCCTTTTTCTTTGTTTATCCACTGTGGATGTTGCTGGTCATGCTAAATATCCTGCACTACTTAATAATTACTAGAAGTATTACTGACCACCTCAGGCAGTGCTTATTAGAATCACCTCTTATTATAGTGCAGTCTAGTATAACACCGTCACTAATTATGACCTCGGTGGTAAAATGTATAATTTTATGGTCAATCGGTTGTAGTGAACAGTTGTATTACAATAGACGTACCTAATAAACTGGCCAGTGAGTGTATGTTTATGGGTTATAACCAGGTCAGCCTCAACCCAATCAATCACACTAACCCAAAAAGGTTCTGCTATCCAGTAATTTCCCAGAAATGAAGTAGATGAGAGGAATGTGTAAAAACTGAATCTGATTTTCTGCAGCAAATTATTTTTTGTTTATTTTTTCCTGCTGTTCATCTCACAACCCGTTCATTTCATAATGTGAAAGCTTTCAGGAACAGGCTTCAGAATGTCCTGCTGCTGTTGAAGTACTTCCCACGTCCACCTATGCTTGTGACCAAATCTATACAACCCTGCACGCACTTTGAACTGTTCGAGGGCACAAAGGAAAGCATTGCTCAGCATTAAGAGTGTCTCACAAAGCGCCCTTGGTCCCTGGCCACATTTGGTTTTATCCTCCCAAATGTCAGCTCATTTAATGACTCAAATGCCATATTTCATTGGATTAATGAGTAAGGCTCAGACATTGTTTTCACTACAATAAAACTATGAAGGTGTGGATATTTTGTTAACAGTGCTTTACACCTTGTCTTCCTACTGTTACTTTATTTAAAGTAGCATTTATTTATCTTAATGCTGGAGCACAGCCCTTTTTGTTCTGTTTTTTGTATTTCATTGCCAACAGTGGTGTTGTCAGCTGCTGTAGTGACAGAATTAGCTGCATTATGTATCTGAATTTAATCAGTGGTGGCCTGAAGGAAGTCCAGATTTCAGTAGGGAGGACTCAGGATTTACATCAGATATTTTTGAAATTCAGAAAGCAGAAGTTCTCTTTAAATGATTTGGGCTTTATTTTTTATCATAAACCCATCAACCCCTGCAGGTTCTGTGTATTCAGGTACTTAGTGAACATAAAAACAAGCGTTTTGGTCTTGACCTCTTGAAGTGAAGTGGTTGTTTTTAAAGAGTTTCATCCAGTGGAAGTTGTGTTAGTAACCTTAAAGTAAAGGAGCTATGTGAGTTAATGAACAATAACGACAAACCTCTGATGCTTTGTGCCCCATCCTCATCATTCATACAGAAAATGTACAACATAAAGATAAATATATATATAGATATATAGATATATATGCATATTCATTACTAACACACATTAAAGTCTAATAATTATATATATTTACTGGACAGATCTGAGTAGAAAAGGAGTCCGTCTTTCTTGATTTTAGTGCTGGTTTATTATAGTAAATAGTTTATATTTCCTAGATTCTGTCTGTCCACAGATTGATCGCTCTGTTTGCTTGACCTGCACACCTCGTCCCTCCTGCAGCAGTGGTCCTCACCTGTCAGGTGTGTTTAGTCACGTCTTCATATCTGCACCCCCTCCATGTGACTCAGGAGGTAGAGCAGGCCGTCCCCCAACCAGAAGGTTGGCGACTCTATTCCCGCCTTCTCCAGTCCAAGTGTCCTAGAGCCTCTATTCCTGCCTTCTCCAGTCCAAGTGTCCTAGAGCAAGATGCTGAACCCCCACTTGCTTCTGATGGTGTCACCGGTGTGTGAACGTGCGAGTTCCTGGGAGTGTAAATAGTGTGAAAGCACTTTGAGAATGCTGCAATACAGAGAAAAACGCCATACAAGTATAAGACCATTTATCATACAAACTTGAGGTTGTTACCCTGGCACTTCAATGCAGTTCAGCCCTCACATCAGTGGTAAGACTAGCCTGTCTAAGGTAAAATAGAACAGGCTGAAGCAGAGGAATCTGACCTTTTATTTACTGTTTTCTTCCTATAGCTTTCTCCACTACCTTTTCATTAGCACTATGCCAGATTCAAATTAACTGGAATTATTGTTTAATTTGGACACAGCTTGGCTTGTGCTTCCCACAGTCAAAATATACAAATTCCTAAAATACCAAAAGTAAAAGTACTTGCACATTTATATTAGTGTATATCACATTATTGGATTATATTTATTGAATCATTATTGTGTACATGACATTTATGTTGCAGCTGGCAGCTAAAGGTGGATCTAATGTTAAGTACCTTTTATATTTCTAATTTGAACTGCAGCTTGTGAATTTCCCACTGAGGATCAATAAAGTCTTATGATTTGTTTTATTTGTCTGATTCTGAAAAGTATCTAGTAACTTAAATTAGCAAATAAATGTAGTGGAGTAAAAAAGTAAAATTATTTGCCTCTAAAATGTAGTGAAGTCCAAGTATGAACTAGCAGAAAATACTCAAGTAGAGTATAGATACCTCAAAAGCACCTAAATACTATAGTATTAGTTTAAATGCACTTAATATTTTTCCACACACTACAGTGCTCGAGTGTACTGCTGGTGTCATTCCACTCTGTGCTGGTAGGGGGCGGTGTGGACCACCGTGCTTGTACAGTAACATGGCGGTCTGATGAAAGCGGAATGTGAGTTTCAGCAGCCTGAAGCACTGAAAACAACGCGGATCATTATTATATTTCGCCGTCCCCGACAGAAGAACGCCCGGATTTATTTGCCTGCTATGTATCTGCTGCCCAGTTGATCTTCTACAGTGTTATTCCCGGTGGCACAGTTTGGGTCTCGATCCTGTGTAGTCGGATTCGAGCTTCCAGGGTGTTGTATGAAGCTTTGCAGCCTTCGCCACTTGGGGGGAAGTTAAGTCCCTTTGCAAGGTGAGTTTTTAACGATGCCACTGGTCGCCCCGTTAATGTCTTTCTGTTACAGCCCGATTTTAAGAGACATTTATTTAAGGACAGCGGAAGCGGCGCTACGCTCCACAGCCACTCTAGCCAGTTAGCATTAGCTATGTGGTGTTAGCTCATGTGTTAGCTGACCAGCGGAGCTACGAGATGTGTCACTGGGAAAACAAACCGGTTACAGAAGTTTAAATGACTTTCTATTTAGTATGTTCAGATTTTGAAAAAACGTGCCGAATTTATATTTAGCATAAATATAGTCAGTTTCTTTAGTTTTGTTTATTTACTGTCCATTTGCACTTGCCAGTACAGAAAAGAGCATAAAATTGTCACATTATTGAATGATGTTTGGTTTTCTCGGGGGAAAAAAACGACGCTATCTTGACGTCACGTACACTAACACACCAATAAGTATAACACAACATACATTATTATAACATTTTGTACATGTTGTGCATTTTAATATTTTGTTGGTACCATGTCTTCTAAACCACGCTTTACAGTTGTGGTGTTTTTCATTAAACAAATTTAATGAATGCTACGTCCGTGTTAATTTCCGTTTCTTGTGAGAGCAGCAGCAGATCCAGAGTGAGAAGGACTTTGTTCCCCACATGAGGAGGGATCTGAGAAGAGGGCCACAGCACATGAAACCCAGAGCTGATGGATTCCATTGACTCTGGACAAGGTTTACATCTTTTTGAATAGCTGTTATATTAAAGGCATTAGTTTGTATCTAATATAAAGTTATCATGAGAGAAAATAAGATTTTGTGGGCATGAAATAAATGGAGCTAGAATGTTAACAGTATTCTCTAACACGATGTACTGTTAATTTTTGTGGTCAAAGTTAGTGGAATTCCCTTAGGTAGTACTATAGCCTGTATACCTCTGGAATAATAACTCTCCTTACAGGTGAAGGGAACCCATCAGAGCAGCACTGGGATTTAACGCCCAGCTCAAAAGGACGACAGCGGAAAAAAAATGTCAAATACCTTGACTTTGAAACTGATGACGAGGTTGTGAATAGTGTCCAGCAAAAACAATGTAGAAAGGGCTCTAGAAGTGGAGCAGCAGTTGCCAAAAAGACTCCGACAAAGAGTCGAAAAGCTAAAAATGCTACACAACAGACTGGAGACGGGGATGAAGAAGCAGCTGACAAAACACCTCAAGGGTCTGACGGAAAAACCTCAGTAAAAACTCCTAAAACACCGAGAGCCAAGAAGACCCTTTCAAAAAGGACTCCTGTCACAAAAGCTCCTGCCACTGATGGAGGCCTCCCAACTGCAGAGGCTGTACTTGTAGATCCTGTGCATAAGGAAAATGGGACACCAAAGCCAAAGAGAAAGTATGTGAGGAAACAAGCTGTACAGAAAGCGACAGCGGTTACAGAGCCACCATGTGAGCAGGATCAGAGGGAACCTCCGACTCAACCTGAGGAGCAGACTGAGCCTGGTGGCCGCTGTCGGAGGAGTGCGGCTAGAGCGTGAGTTACCTGAAGTCTGCTGCTACATTAACCTTATGCAGCTGGGGCACCCTGGTCTTCTGCCGAGCACCACACAGATGCACACTGTATGTGTGTGACACTGGCTGTTTGAGTCTGAGAAAATGTTTACTGTCAGTCATGTTCATTTTGTTTATATATAGGCCTAAATAAAGTGTGCATATCTATCTGGCCAGTCAAGCAGTTTATGTATAGATGTATGGGCCAGAGCTTCAAAACTGAAAACTCTTATTTTGAGAAGCAGCTTTACAGGTCATTTGAAGTGACAAATTCTAAAAATTTTCCAGGGCATTGAAGTACCTCCACATTTTGGCGAAAGATGTGTTCAACCATTCCAATGAAGAGTCAGACTCCCAGTTAGGTGCCACCAGTGAAGCCATCGACACAGAACGGAAAGGTCCCCAAGGAAGCAAAGGTAGTGAATAGTGGATTTACAGCATTACAGACGCAGTGCGCAGGCAGCAGCAGAACAACATGCACTATCTTGACAAGAGTCGATAACACTGAAAGCTTCCATTTACATTACTGACAAGCTATTAGCAAGTTAGACAGACACACTGTTGCATTTCCCCCAGTCCAGAATCCTTACATCTTACATGGAGCTACTTTGCATTTGCTGTAATGTGTTGCCCCCTTTTGCAGCAATTTTCTTTCTGCATGTTCTGCAGACGGGGTGACTATCTTCAGTCAAGCTTCCTTCTGCTGTCTTCTAAAGGCCAAAATACAACCACACTTCAGACTCGGTTCTTTTTAGAAGGCTGAAAAATCTCTTAGACACCGTCACTGCCTAACACCATCAACACAAAACAAATGAACATTGCATGCTGCGTCTGGCTGACTGTTGCTAACCTTGGCTGATGCCCGACCCTATTTAAACTCTTCAAAATGGGAGTTACTCAAACAGTTACAGTTTTAGTGATAAGTAAGATTGAAACTGGTTTAATCCCAGTTTAATCCCCTATTCCCATCTGCTGCTTTTGTCTTGAAATGGTGTCAGATAAATGTGCAGAATATTGACTATCATAATGTATATCAGTAATACAATGTGAAATTATAATGTAATTGTACTATGTGTCACCCACCTGTTCTAATAGCAGTAAAAATCTTTATAAACTCTGATGTTAGCAATTCTTCCCTGCAGTGCGTAAAGGCCGCAAGAGGAAGCGTCCTGACTCGGAAGATGAAGATGAAGAGTTTGTACCAGATGTTAAAAAAGAAGAAGAAGAAGTTGAGGAGATGGAAGATGAAGAAGAGGCCGAGGACTCAGACCTGGACTCTAACTTGGGGACAAGTGGAAGAACTCCACCTTTTTTTCATGCCAACAAGAGTAATGTTAGTATCTTTTAATCTTTACCATTGAGAGAATCTTTTTGTCTTGTTTAGTCATTATTCTTGTTGGTTGTGATTATTATGATGTGGAGGCTCAGTGAACATGGAGTGATTGCAGTTAAAGGTAAAACAGCAGCGTTGTCTTTCATTTACCAGTCAGTGGTTTCATAACTCTGATCCTCAAGTGAAATAAAATGAGTTTTGCAGAGTTGGTACTACTGGACAAGAAGAAAATGCACAGAATGCAACAGCTCATACCACCTCTTTTTTTTTTCCTACAGACTTTCTCTAATGCCAAAACCGCCAACGGACTCTTGAAGAATACCATGAAAGTTGTTTGGGATTTCACTGAGACGACCAAGAAATTGTAAGAAGCTTCAGGATTGGAAACACAGATGATGCAAATCTGTTTTAATATCAAAACTTCTGCACTGACAAGTTTAAGTCGCTGCCCCCTTACTCTACTTCTTTTTGTCATGTTGACATTTCTTCTCAAATTGCAGCAGACAGTTTTCTAACCATACCGAAGCAGCATTAGAAAAACAACTGACAAACATGTTACATGTTACAGTGGTTACACTATCATGGGAATCTTGCTTTTAATTACAGTGTACATATTACACTATCATGGGAATCTTGCTTTTAGGTGTAATGGCATTATGGGAAAACTGAGCTGCCTTGGCGGAGCTTGCTCTCTCTGTTTAGTTTTCAGTATTGGTGTGTGTTTTTGATGTGTGTGCGTGCTTCCAGCCGAGAAGAGCACTACAGCAGCTGGGTGTTTCCGGAGTGGATCCCCTCCAGCAGTGTCTGGAACCTTGTACCAGAAAGGTACTTTCTTTAACCTTGGTTTGTAAGTAGTGAATTAATCCAGTTTTCTAGAAGAAGGGGCCTAAAAAGTATTAAAATAAAATCAGTTGTATGTTTAATTGGACTTTAAACTTCTGTTTTTCAGTTTGCTTGTCATCGTCTTCTATTTTGTGTTCTCAGCTCCTAACTGACCATTTAACTATAAAAAATTTCAGACTTGTTTCTGTGCTGTGTCCACTTTCCATGTCAGGTGAGACATGTCTAAAACTGCTCTTATGTAAAATAATAATTAAAGCTTTGTGTGTCTTATATGTCATTCAGGGATTTGGACAAATACCTGCCCCAGGAGCTTTTTTCAGCTGCCTTCAGAGTGTCTAGGGAAGGCCTCAAGAAGGAGGACCAGCCTCTGCAAAGACTCAGCAGGTGAGACATAAAGACCAAAAAAAATCTGAGTGACCTGTCGCAGGTTTAACAGGTTTAGATTTCATACTGATGCTTACACACTCATGTAATTTAGATCTTGACTGATTTCTTGTTATTTAAAAAAAAAAAAGTTCTCTACTTTGTGATTTTGGCCTTTTGAAATAAACTACTGCATTCACATGTTTAAAAGCTTTCTGTTTATGTAACTGAGCAGGTTTGGAGCACTGCCTGCGCACCCAGACCGCTGGGACATGTTACTGTATGCAGGCGGACCAGTCTGGGCCATGGAGTGGTGTCCAACACCTGGTGCTGCTCCAGCAACACAGTACATTGCTCTGGCCTGCCACCGAGGGATGGACGACGAGCACTATGTCAATAAGACGTACACCGGGGCGGGGCTCGTTCAGCTGTGGGACGTGGGCCAACTGGAGTACAACAGCAGGTACGGATGAACTGGAATCAAACACTTAATCAATCTAACACTTTTCTCACTATTATTAAAAAGGCTAGTCTGTGTTTGACCTTTGCAACATATTCTTTCATCTTCCTTTGCTTATCATAGATATGACTTACTACTGTCTCTTTCATGCACCCCTGTCTCCACAGACCGGACTCCCAGCCATCCCTGGCCTATGGCTTGGCTCAGGACAAAGGCTTCATCTGGCACTTAAAGTGGTGTCCTGCAGGAGGCTGGGAGCTTCCCAGCTGTGGCAGAGAGGTAAAGTGTTTTCAAAATGGACCTCTAGCATTTTAAAGCCAGTACTAGCTGGGGCTGCCTTTATACTTTGATATTGTGATAATACTGTGATAATATTAAAGAAATGAATCCCCCCCCCTCCCCAAAGTCTCCTTTCCTGCCCAGACTGGGTCTTCTGGCAGTGGCCACCTCCACCAGTGTAGTCACCATTTATAGCCTTCCCCACCCTGATGCTCTGCACTCCAGCATGAAGCTCCATCACTCTGGTAAGACTGTGAATATTATCACACCTAGCTACAGTGTTTGCTCTGTTTTGTTTTGAGCACTTATTACCATTCAGTTACATTCATTTTAACAATGCTGTAGTTGTTTTATTGTTTTCCCAAACTGTAAATATAACACCTAGATGAAGATGCTGTCCAGCAGAGGGCAGTGTTGGCTCTGTAAAGACTGAAGTCAGTATGTTGAATACCTCTGTCTCCTGTAGCCTGTGAATTTACAGCTGCCCACCAGAAAGTGAGAATACAGGAGGTTGAGAATGGGTGATTCTAGCCGTAGTCACTGTGTGCACCCCTACGAGTGATTTAGCCTGGTGTGGAACCATTTGGTCGCACAGGCTTTTCCTCAAAACTCAAATTTCACACACACTTATTTGATGGGAAGTTATTTCAAATCTGTCCAGTGAAAGATGCAGGAAACACAAGAGAGGCACCAAAATAAACAACAGTGTATGGCTTTGATGGGTCAACTTTAAAACACTATTTCAGCAATATATGAACACACTGTCTATGGAACAACCTAAAAGATGCGGAGCCTGGGCCGGTGGAAGACTGCAGTGTTTTCCCACAGATTATCACAGCCACACTGGTTAAGAATTTGTGGAAAGGAACTGTTAAGGTTGCAATAAATGATTGTTTTCATTACCAGTTATCTGCAAATTATTTTCTCTGACTATAGTGAAAATGACTATCACACGCATTTACAGCCCAGATTGACAATTACAAATTGCTCATTTTGTCTGACAGTCAAAAACCTTAGGGTATTTGGTTTACAATCATGTATTCATAAAGAGAGAGAGAGAGACAGTTTGAACCAATCAGTATTTGGCACTTCTGCTACAAAAAAACGTGATTCAAATTATAGTAGCTGCTATATAATTGTCCGTTGATTGACAAATTAATTGTCTCAGGACTAGTCTCGTAGTAGTGATTTTAGGTCACAGGTGTTCATTCATATCTCCTATTCAGTAAACCGTATCCTTGTGTGTATTTGGTGAGCTGTAAAACTGTTTAATGCAGATTTATCAATAGCAGTAGTGAAACACACACGCACTCACAGAGTGGTGTCCAGGAGTGTGGCTGTAGGCTGACCCTATAGATGATGCAGTCTGTGGTCCAGCCTGTTGAGATCACTGCGTCAGCCGCCTCTGGGACTCTACTGATACGAAGACTGTACGAATGAGATGAATGGTGGGCGTATGCGTCACATCCATCATACACAGAGCCCGATTATATGTGCGTGGGCTTGTGTGTGTGTGTTTATCTATCTGTCTGGCCAGCAGTGCAGGCTAATCTGATTGAGCACCACGCCAGTGTGAGATCACAGCATTTTGGTATAGCTCACGCCTCAAAAATAAACACACACACACACTTGGCGTTATATCCCAGTCGACAGCCGTCCTGTATTCCATTAAGCCTTATCTTGTGGGGAGTGTCTTCTCTGTAGTAGCTTGTAACACAAGGGTTGACTGGTATTTGTGTGAGTAGGCAAATGATGATAGTATTTTAATGAACTTCCTGCTCAATGTTACATTGTCTATTTATTTACTAAAAGACCAGCATCAGCTCTTGCAGTTGAGTTGGCTTTACTCGCACCCGACACCACTAGATGACATTTGCCTTGGTTGTACAATAAAAAAAAAAAAAGTGCTTCAGTTTGGACATAAAAATCTATAAAAAGCCTGACATTTTCATTTTTTTCTTTTCCCTATTGCCCCCGTTTTCCATTTTATTTTGTGGCCATGGGTCATTGGGCCCGGTTTCCATCAGCCCCCTGCTTCCAACCACAGGCTATTGGCTCAAAAGGTTGCAGAGCGCTCACATTTGAGGATATCATCCATCAAGTGTACATGCAGATGACTTCTGCAGAGAGAGACTTGGACTAACTGATTTTAGTAATGTTCAGGTTTTGAGCCAATATAGAACTCTCTAAAAGGTTTTTAATTACACGATTTTCTTCGTATTTTATTTGTTTAATTCGCTCCACAGCAACGATTTGCCATTATTTGTGTTTGGGCTTTTACCACAACTGATCACAAAACAGTTTGGACATTAACTTTTTATGTCTCTGTTTGGTTTTCTTTACAGTGGCCATGAAAATAATTAATGAATAAATTAAATCTCTGTTTGCGTTGTAAAAAAGTTTGCAGACAGAGAGGGGTCGCAGCAGCCGGACTCTGCCCTCCGTTAACCATCCACCGACCTGATACATGTGCAACTCATTCTCATAAACTAATAGTGGTGATTACAAACAAGTGGCACTCAGACTCTGCTGTCACATGTGCTTTTGAGCCGCTGCAGTTTACTCTGTGTGTAGACATCAGCTCGACTCGTCCACAGTGACAGATGGGAACATTTATTTGGAACTGGCCTTAGAGACGGGGGCCAAGTGAAAACCTTCTACTTCTTTTTGGTCTGACGTGATGAGCACTAAGTGAATGTCTCAATGTCCGTCAGTGGAAATAATTTCCATTATGATTCGGGTGAAACAGTTAAAGATGAAATTATCTTGGACAGTGTTAAACAGGCTGTGTGTGTGTGTGTGTGTGTGTCCTCACAGATATTAATACATGACCTTTGTCTGCACAGTGACCAGAATGAATGAGAGGAGAAGAGCTGGGGAGGGTGGTGGGGGGTGGACAAGACTGAAGGCAGCACGTGAGATGACGTAGTGAGCACACATAATTTACTGTGCTGTTCTCCATCAGCCGAGGATCTATAATTGAAATGACAAAGAAGATGCATCACTGAGCCAGTTGCTGGTGGTGAATTGTAGCTCCAGTAGCTGATACCTCTGGTGTCCCTATTCTGCCACTCATGGACTTACCCGAGGGTGGCATGAGGAGGGGATGTGTGGGTCGCAGGCAGGCCTTATTTAAGTGTGACCTATTTCTGTTGAGTAACCAGCCTGTTAACAACTTTCAGTGTAGGTTGATGCCTTTTAATGCTAAAATGTAAGTGTTTACAGGTAAATGTGTTCATGGTTAAGAATCAGGCTGGTTTTAGATGCAGGTTTCATTAGTATTCATGTCAATTATCTCCACATCAACACAACAGCCTGTGTATAATGCAGGCTAATACCATCATCTTCATCACAACACCTTCATCACAGCACACACAGTAGTTTAAATTTCTGCTTTAACAGGATAGTCAAGTTTCAGGTCATTAAACGTGGTGGTTGTATTTTAAATTTGGAGAATAATGGAAAACCGTTTTGTCAAGATGGCTGATCTTTCTAAACAGATTTTTCAAAAAATATTGTCATATTATGAAAATGTAGTATCTTATTTACTAACTTAATTTAGAATTGTTGTAGTTCAGAAGAGTTTAAAAGTGCAGATCTGAAAAGGTTGAACAATAGAGGGTTATAGTAATTCTGTAGTCACAATCTAATACAGTACAGCTGCTATACAGTCGTATTTTGACTTCATTCATATCAAAGGCAAAGATTTCAGAGCTGCAGTAAAGAGGCTCTGAAGCCACGTTGGTCGTTGTGAGCAGACGACAAACTCGGGTTCATCACGGCCCTTTTATTTGGTCTGGAAGAGGTAAAAGATCAGGACTTGATTTACGGCTCCAGAGGCTTATATAAAAGTGTGAGTGTGTGTTTTTCCGAGGCAGAGGTGAGTTAATGGAGGCTGTGGAGGAGGACAGTATTGATCTGAGTTCTGAGTAATTTAAAGTGGAAGAGGACAGAAAACTAATCACAGGGAACAGTATGGCACCTTTTTGTTATTGCATTATACAACTATTAAACACAGCAATGGCTGCCAGGGCAGGCACAGCAGAACTACATCTAAAGTGGTGCTTAACATCCAGTCACTTTGTGTATTCTGTCAAAAGAAACTCTGTGGATACCCCGTCCCCCTACACCTGTCCTATGTCAGATTTGAGAGGTCGTGTTCAACAATTTCTGTAACTTTTCAAAACTGACAGCCCCACACAGAGATGAGGAAGGTTTTTCCACCTTCCACTGTGACTGTTGGAAATAACTAGAACCCTTCTGATTTCTGATGAGGTCAAACAAAATGTCGTCTAGATTAGCCTTTTGTTCTCTGGAAACGCTCATTTTATAAATTTCATTGCTTAGTTTTAGTTATCATAATCACTAAACAGTTGCCAAATGTGGTTTGCCTTTCTCTCCACAGGAAACACCAGCCAGCAGTTGCCAATATACCAGGTGGGATCCTATTTAAAATGCTTGTCTCTCATTATGTCACAATCTACAATGCTTACCTTGTGGAATTATGTCCATCTAAACATTAGGTTGTGAAATAGCTTACGTGTAATTATTTGTTTGTTCCTCCCTCTCGTCTCCTGCAGGCAAAAGAAGTTGTAACGCTGAAGCTGGGCTCCTTCAAAGCCCCTCGCCATGAAAAAAGTGGACAAGTTCTGTCTATGGATTGGCTGCCAGTAAAACCACACAGTGTAATGGCTGTTGGATTTAATGATGGTATGAATTGATTTCTTGGAGAAGTTTCTGATGAAGTGCTTCAGTGTTTGCAAGAACAAACAAATCCCCTCTGGTCCCTGTGTATGCAGCTTTACTGTTACTCATAAAAACAGTGTGCTTTTTATTAGAAATACGCTTTTCTCCCTCGGTGTCGAGGGTGTCTGTTGCAAGTTTAAAATAAACAAATCAGATCTGTTGTTTTCAGTGTTTGCATCATCTCACTGTCTCTGCCCAGGTGTAGTAGGTCTGTGGGATCTGACCACGAAGTCTGCACTGTTGCAAGTACGAGAGTCTGATGGGTCCCTGAGCCTGCTGCCCTACCGATGCCTCCTAGCTCACGACCATGCTGTCCGAGCCCTGGCCTTCTGTCCTGCCTCCAGGTAAACGCGTTCGCCCTGATCTCACCTGTGTGATTAGACTGTGTTTACCGCACATCACGTTATTATCATCATACATTACCTGTGAATGTCTGTTTGAAGTCAACTTCTAGACAATCCTGGCTCAAAGGCTTGCACATATAGCTTTGTATTCACAGTGTCTGGGGCCCACATACTGTATAATAATTTCTCTAAGTAATTAATGTTCCCTTTAGCATCACTACGGTATCTTTCATGTCTGGCCAGTAGATCTGAAACTAATGTGATGAACAGCCAGGTTCTTCTGTCCATTTTTTATTATCTGTCAGTGTCGACCCTTGGTTTTCTTACGAGGCCGATCTAAAATATATTGACCTGAAGTTGAACTAAAAGTGAATAACAGTCCCACAGAGAGTCACCCTCTTGGCAGCAGACAGACTGGAGGACACCTCTCTTGTCTGGATCACTGCCTTTTAATTACACAGCCATGTTGAAGGAGCAAAAACTCTCCCTGCTCCACTTCTGCATTTCTTTTTTCTCACCTGAACAGTTAATCTTTCCCTTCTTCCCCTTGATTCTCTGCAACGAAGTCTGGTTTTCATTGTTTTGTCTTCATTTGTTTTATGACAGATTTCATCAGTGTTAGAGATCTGATGTATTTCAGTGTATTTTATGGCTTCACTATTAATAGTGACATATTCAGCATTATCCACTGATATAAATGCCCACCATTAGCTTGTGTTAAGTCATAAGTGAACACTGAAAACTCTTCATCTTTCTCTCAGGTACCTGTTGGTGACAGCAGGAGAAGACCGCTATGTAAAGACATGGGATCTCAGGAGGCTCTATGATCCCATCACTATTCAGAAACGTGGTCTGACCAATGAAATCTGTTGGCCACTGAATGCACCTGGGCTCCTGTGGGCCCAGGAGACCTGCTACGCAACGTAAGAAAACTTCTGCATGTTTGCCTGTCTTATCTTTTATTCCGATTCATCACTTTTACATGACTGATTCTCACAACAGCACTGCTGTTGCTCACATCTGTAAGGTGAATTCACAGTTTCCTACCTGTCACATTTCATTGTGCTGGTTATACCTTTTTTCAGGGCAGGCACACAGGGAGTCCATTACTTTGACCACCTCATGCGTGCCATCTTCGCAGTTCCTAGGACTGGCACACTGTGGGTGAGTGTCAAAGCATACAGTATCTGAACACAATGTCAAACTTTGTCAAAAAAACTCCCATATTTTTTTCTTATCAGTTAATCTCTCGATCACTTTCTTGATCAGCTGGTCTTTTTGTCAACAAAATGCCTCAAAAGCATCAAATTCTCATACCTGTGGAGCTGAAAGGTGGAAATGTTTGGCATCATTGATGATTTTAGATTAGATTCAACTTTATTATCAAAAGATAAAGATAAATGTACAGTATTTGCATATGAACAGTGTGCAAATGAATACAGAGCAGTATTCTGTGAGTAGAGTATGTGCAAATTAACAGATCACTTCAGTGTTCCAGGTAACAGAAGTGTAGTGCATTAGTCCCAGGAGGAGGGATGAGAAGGGGTGAGGTGTGTGTAGTGGTATAGAGGAAGGCAGTGGGGTGTCAAAGGGGGACAGAGTTCAGTAAGGAGACAGCTGTGGGGAAGAAGCTGTTTCTGGGCCTACAGGTTTTGGTCCGGAGGCTCCTGAAGCGCCTCCCAGAGGGCAGGAGGTCAAACAGGGTGAGCAGGGTGAGAGGAGTTCTTGAGAAAGCTGCGAGCACATCTGAGACAGCGTTCCCCTGTGGACACCCTCAATGGGTGGAAGTGGAGTCCCTGTGACATGTTGGGCAGTTTTCACCACCTGCTGCAGCGCCTTGCGGTCGGAGACAGAGCAGTTTCCATGCCAGACTGTGATACAGCCGGTCAGGATGCTCTCGACGGCACAGCGGTAGAAGTCCACCAGGATGGCTGAATGTTCCCACGTTACAAAGTCCATGCTTAGTAAAACCAGAGAGTTGATTTGCACATTTCAGCGAACTCCCAAACATGACAGTAACTCGAGAGAAAAGCTTTTAATATCTCATCGCTGATTGTTTTTTCTGGTTTATTGCAGTCCATATCTTACACTGATTGGTTGAACAGTGTGGTCACATCAGACACCGTTGGAGAGGTGATCTTCGCCCTGTTACCTCAGATAAAATACGGCTATCCATGCATCAAACGCACAATAGAGAGGCGCTTTGTAAGTTTTTATTTGTGCTGCTTTTTTTAAGTTTCAGCCCTTCTCTTTCTCTTTCTCTTTGTTCCTTTGTCCCAGTTTCCTTCCATCTTAAGTTTAAGATAATATAATGTTACATTACAGCTGGACAACCTGAAAGCATCTGTATCTCTTGAAATATTAAAAACATAAAAATAAACAGTTCATTGAATACAGTAGCTTTTAGTTTAGTTCACACTTTCACAGTTAAAACAAAGGGTTGAATAAAGACTAATATGAGAAGTTGCACATACTTGCTAATAAGATCTACAGTCAGGCTAACGGTCCATTTCATTAACCGTTTCCCCTCATGCTGTGTCTTCAGCCTGTCTACTTGACATCTCTGGTGCCTTATGATACAACTGAAGAGGAAAATCAAGAGGTAGGAGGAGTGGAGGAAGAGGAGGATGCTGTTGAAGAGCAGGAAGAGGGCAAGACAGAAGAAGCAGATGCAGGATCTGATGGGAATGAGAATGATAGTGAAAACAGGAGAGGAGGAGGAAGATGTAGAAAGGATAAAACACCCCCTCTGTATGTCCAGAAGTACAAAGAGTCTGTGAAGAAGTACTCTCTCCACCTTATAGACAACAATATGGTGGGTGGACATTTACTTCACACAAGGCAACATAAAAATCAAACTACAGAGTAAAATCTCACTGTTTTTAGTGAGGCTGGGTGGTACTGACCATGTGTCTGTTGCCATGAGGTGCAGATAAATATAGATAAATTCCAGCTCCACTAATAATCATCTCCTGTGACTTTCAGTGTACCTTTGCAGGAAGTGAGAAGCGAGCTTCATGGAAACACATGAAAAGCACAGAACTGAAGATGAAGATGAACATGGATGAAATGCCTTTGGCTGCACTACACAAGGTATCCATACATGCACACACACAGAGCAGTGGAGGCACCATCAGTCCTGCTGTGGCTCAGTGTGAAAAAGGAGGAAAGGGAAAGATACAGTTGAATGAAAGAGAAAAGAAACCGAGCTGAGAGGTGTAAGAAGAGTCTCTTCTCCTCTCTCCTCGTGCTCCTCCTCTGATGGGCAGCTATAAAGTCAGGCTCAGTGTAATGACGTGTAAAATGAGAAAAATGTCACCCTTGGTGAAAGAGGGGAGGGTGAGATGGAAAGTGGCCATCTGAGAGTGTGATGTGTTTAATTTTAAGAGAGGTAGAGTGGGGGGACTGTGTCCTCTGGGATGAGATGATGGACAGGCACTTCATGGGGCAATCTCAATAAACAAAATGCCACTGGGTTTTTGACTTGGCTTTGTTGTCTGAAGGAAATAAAGGGAGAGACTGATTCGAGAGATGGAAGAGGGAAAAAAGAGGTGCACCAGGCAGATTTATAGTGATGAAGATCAGCATAGAGTGACACGACAGGAAGGAGAAGGCAGGTATTGACTTACTGAGATCATTACTGAGTCATTCAGAGGAGGGAGGAGTGGACAAGACATGGCTCTGGTGTTGTGCCAAAAAGGGACTGCCAGAAACTGTTCACCCAGTTTATCTGCATGGACTCAGCTTTTGTCATGATCAAACCCTCGTAAAATGCAAAAATAATATATTAATACTATATTTAATATATTTAGTCTTAGGTGGTGGGACTGCACAATAAATCGTTGTGTGAGCGTGACTTAGATCCCTGTGCGATCTCAGTTTGACGTGACAATGATTTTGCCGTGTTTGCGTTAGCAGTGAGATGCCTTGCATCAAACTAAGCGCTCCCTTTTTCTCGCTAAGCTGCGTTAACCAGGAGGGCGCAGAATATCTTTCACCACGTTGGATTAGTTTCTGAATCAGTCTTCTCTTCCTGTCTACAGCTCATCACGTGATGTAATGCATTCCTGTTATTGGTTAACGCAGCTTAGCGAGGAAAAGAGAGCACTTGGTTTGATGCAAGGTGTCTCCCTGCTAATGTGTTAATGCAAGCATGACAGAATCATTGTTACATGAGACTGAGATCGCACAGGGGCCTAGGTCACGCTCACAAAATGATTTATCGTGCAGCCCTATCGGGTGGTTATACGTAATATTTGCCTGTAACAGATGGCGATTTGTTTCTGCTGTAGGGTTCTACTCAGCTGCTTTATACTCTTTAGAACTGCACAAGATTGATATAAATGTATTCTGATGCAGAAAACCAGTTTCAGTATAAAGATATGAGCTTTGATCACTTTCCACTAGAAGAATGCTACATTCTACTGGTTTTATGTAGAGGTGTACTGGTTGATGTGATCGACGTGATGTTTTCAGTCATCTTCCTCCTCTCCTCAGGTGCGTTTCAACCCAAACATGAACTGCCATACGTGGGTGGCTTCTGGAGGCCAGGCAGGGCTGGTCAGACTTAACTGTCTGAGAGGTATGATCAGCCCTCAGGCCAAGAACTTGATAAGTAAGAACCAGGATCAGTTCAGTGGTCTGGACTCACCACAAGACCAGGGGGAGGCTGTCCAAACTGAGGTGGATCAGCTATAGCAAGAGCTCAATGCCACCACAGAATCAGAAGGTGGATCGCACTGTGTGTACGACTGCACACCAGCAAAAAAGTATTTTATGAGTGACAATAACTTTTTCAAGTGCACCTACAGTATGTTGTACCATACACATTTGCTGTTTATCAGCTGGTTTTTATCCTGTTTCAGGTGGCCAGTAGCCAGGAATGGTTTAAAACTAAACATCAATTCTCATGTACTCATATTCGTTGGATAAGTTCTGTTCTTCTAGCTGAAATAATATTCATGTTTTGAGGAACCAGAAGTAATCGTCCTCCTTTAACCACCTCCGCTGTCTAAAACCATTTGAACTCACAGTCACAAGCTCAACAGAGAACTGAGCAGCAGGGATAGATTTCCCAACAAATGTCACAGGTTTAATATTTCAGTTCTCTCTGTCGTTATAATAAAACTTGAAACCCAAAGCAGTTTGCACCTACTGTAGAAGTTTTTGATTCCAAGTAGGTCACTCCTGGTTTTTGTGGTCACTCCTGGTTTTACTCAATGATTTTGCATACAAGTTGCAAATGGTAAACATGGCAGTGCAGCATGTTAGAAATGCAAATTGCCAGCTTATAAAATCAGCTTTTGTCAGGAAAAGCAAATAATAGCTGGCTGCAGTTTAAGTGATGATGTTCAATTCATAAATCGTTGTACATTAAAAAGAGGTTTTGGACATTGCCGTTCTCCCATCAGACAGTGGTGTTCTTGTAAGCCTAAAGAAAATCACCTTAAAACCTTGTTAAGTTTTCATACATTGTATCTGCAAACATGAAATGTTGTATTCATGACATTCCAGTGCTGTTTGTCAACATCTGTGTGTTCTCGTTAGGGAAAGTGCGCAGCAACAGGAACGTTGACATCGTTTGTTAACTCGTCTTATTGACAACTCCTCTTTTTTTTTTTTTTTTTTTTTTTTTTTCTTTTTTTATCAAAAAATTTTTTTTATTTTTATATCGCACTTCCTGAATCTTCCCTCACTTACACTGGTGATGTTTTAAACTACTAAATGAACAGAGTTTTAAAACATCACCAGTGTAAGTTTGTCAAAGTGGAGGGCGTCTTTGCGCTAATTTTTACTGCTGTTGTTTTTTGTAGATAACTACTCAGGTTGTACCTGAATACTTGAATATTTTTATTGTAATGGATGTATTTTTAATAAACGGGAAAATTTACTTTCTTTTTTCTTTACC
>NW_018128082.1:1061227-1063702 GCF_001952655.1 Monopterus albus | reverse complement strand
GCTGTTGTTCTAGTGACTGAAACATTTGATCCATTATTTTTAAATTGCCAAAGCTTTTGAGTTGACCTTATTTATTTTTCATTGTCTACAAGATAAAATGGAATACTTACAGTTGTAGTCAAGCTTATTCGACCCCCATTGCAAAGTAGGTGTAATGGAAAAAAATTAGACTTTCGACTGTTTGCAGTAAAGAAATCAAACAAGAACAACTGAAATAGCTCAACACAACTAACATAAGTGCTTTCTCCAAATTCTACACAAAATAGAACTCTTAATGACTTCTGTAGTCTCAAAATTACAAGCTACCCAGCAGTAATCCAAGTATACAAGGTAGTTAACATTAGCACCACCTTTACCAGCTGAAACAAAGTGACAAAAACAATAATGCATCAATAATTATAACCAAATAATATAATGCATATCAATATAAAATGTGCCATTCTGCATAAGGATTACTGTTACCTTTGATATTTTTAACTATATTTTGGCACTGATACTTTTGTACTTTGGCTTAAGTAACAGTTTGAATCTCTGACTTTTACCTGTAACAGAGTATTTTTACATTGTGGTATCGCTACTTTTACATAAGTAAAAAAATCATAGTACACCCACCACTGAACACCATGTTAATGTCAGTCATGAAACAGCTAATTACTGAAAATATAAAACCATCTAGCTGCTGATGTTTTGCTAATTGCTATTTTTGAAACGCATGTTTTTGTAATAAAATTTGAATAAATATCTGGATAGCTTTTAAATAATCATTCCAGTTGAAACTGAAAGTTCATTCTTGACTTGAGCAAAACCCTCTCATCATAAGGTTCGTTAGTAGCTATTGTGGAACTTTTGATCAAATCACATAACCTTCATTAGCAGATGGAAGTTTGGCATAAATAAAATGTCTAATGGCCTCTTAGAACTAAAATAATCATCTAAATTGTAACTATGCTAAAACTAGAAAGCTTCGTCGTGCCAAAGAGGAGGCCTACAGATGTGGGGACAGGACTCTGTACAGCCAGGCCAGGAACACACTGACAAAGGAGATCAGAGCAGCAAAGAGGAGCTACTCTGAAAAGCTGAAAGCTCAGGTTTATATATATAAAATATAGTCCATTTTACCATTTACCATCTGTGAAGAGGATGTGCGTGGCCTCTTTAAAAAACAAAGGATCAGAAAGGCACCAGGCCCAGATGGTGTGACCCCCTCCTGCTTGAAAAATTGTACTGATCAGCTGGCCCCCATCTTCACACTCACCTTAAACAGGTCACTGGAGCTGTGTGAAGTCCCCTCCTGCTTCAAACGCTCCGCCATCATCCCAGTCCCCCATCGGTGGGCTGAACGACAGCAGACCTGTCGCCCTGACATCAGTAGTTATGAAGTCCTTTGAAAGACTGAAGGACATTGTTGGGCATCTTTGCTTAGACTGCTGCCCCCGCAACCCAGTTTTGGATAAGCGGAGGAAAAGGGAAAATGGATGGAGGGATGGATGTTCAATTCACAAATCATTATACATTAAAAAGAGGTTTTGGACATTGCTGTTCTCCCTTCTTAGGGAGCAACTCAACAACAGCTGAAGACATCTTTCAGATGGTTAAAGTGGTCTGCAGGGATGTCGCAGTGTACTGACACATCCAGCAGAACACGTTGACTTCCCTGTTGGGTGTGTCAGAACCAGAATGGTGTTGGTTCTTGTAAACAAGTGAATATGTTGAGAATACCAAAGCTATGCAGTGTATTTTTAACTCCTATCAATGTAATGTAGAACTGAGACCAGTCATTAGTCTTCTGTGTGTCTCAGGTTGGTGTGGAAAAGCAAACAAAAGAGCTTGTGGTCACAAAATGGGAGATACAAGTGACTGATGTACAAAAGTCTAAAGGAAATCACCTTAAAACCTTGTGAAGTTCTCATATGTTGTATCTGAAAATGAAGTCCTTTCAAAGACTGGTGTCGGCCCACCTGAAGGACATTGTAGACCCCTTGCTAGACCCCCTGCAGTTCACCTACCAGGCAAATAGGTCAGCGGACGATGCAGTGAACATGGCACTGCATTACATCCTGCAACACCTCGACTCCCCAGGGACCTATGCACGGGCCCTCTTTGTGGACTTCAGCTCAACACCATCATCTCGGACATCCTCCACTCCAAACTGACCCAGCTCACTGTGCCTACCCCCACCTGTCAGTGGATTACTAGCTTTCTGCCAGACAGGACGCAGCAGGCGAGACTGGAGAAAACCACATCCAGCACCCTGACAATAAGCACAGGTGCCCCCCAGGGATGTGTGCTCTCCCCTCTGCTGTTTTCACTCTACACCAACGACTGCATCTCGAAGGACCCCTCTGTCAAGCTCCTAAAGTTTACTGACGACACAACGGTCATTGGTCACAAACTGGTCTTACCTCCACGATGCTCTTCAGATCTCTGACGTAAGCTTGTTCAGTCTCTACAATCTCCATCACAACTCGCTACAGC
>NW_018128082.1:1039733-1061025 GCF_001952655.1 Monopterus albus | reverse complement strand
CTGCCCTCCATGGAGGACCTGTACACCACATGGGTCAAAAGGAGGGTGGAGAGGATCACTGCAGACCCCTCACACCCTGGACACAATCTGTTTGAACTCCTCCCCTGTGCACAGTGTTACAGGTCACTGTGCACCAAGACAACCAGGCACAGGGACTTTTTCTTCCCCCAGGCTGTCGCTCTGATGGACACTTAACCCACGACAGTATGATTGGACAATAACCCTCAGTGCAATACCTGTAAATATACCTCATACAGACTATACAGATTCGTACTCTATTTGTATTCCTATTTGATTTCAGTGAGCATTCCTTTGTCTGTCTGCATTGTTTACTGCCTGTTTATTTTGCATTGTTTGCATTGTTGCTTGTTAATACTGTTTATTTTGTTATATTACACAGTCTTATGCTGGTTTATTGTTTACTTGCCCCTTGCATGGGACTATGTACATACACACTGAGAGCCGATGTACCAGAGTCAAATTCCTCGTGTGTCCGATACACCTGGCCAAAAAAGCAGATTCTGATTCTGATTCTAAAAAAGCTAAATTTAAAGTAGACTCGTTACTTTGCCTCAATGGACATGTCAAAAATAATCAAGCTTCTTTTCATCATCTGCAGTCTTTTATTTCACGTTACAAAAAAGCCTTGCCACACATAAAAACGATCAAACATCACAGATGTGACATTACCTGGACACAGACAAACATGACTTATTAAAGACTGATTGTACAAGGAAGGCAAATGTATTTACACATGTATACACAGAAAATACACAATATTTGATATATTTACACAGTCACACAAAATATAATCGCCACAGACAGCAACAGCACGAAACAGAGCATTCTTAGACATTAGACTTCCACAGTGAACAGACTGTTTTTCTGGAATGAAATGAACTTCCTCAGACTGTATAGAAGACTGGCTGTACTTTGTCTGTATATCAAAACCAGTACAGCAAAATGTATTGGCCGTCATTACTTTAACTTTGTTTTCATAGCTGTTGGTTCCTCAGTTTGTATTAAAATATATTTAATTATGCAGGATCTTCATAAAAACTGGAGAAACTAGATTTTTAAAGATTTTTTTTCTTTGATTCATCCTCGCATGGTGCGTCAATGTATTCTGATTGGCAGTTGAAGAAGGAACTTTTTGCTCTTCATGATAGTGAGTAACAGTTAACAACCATGCAAGTATTTGGATCAGAATGGATGTCAACTAGGTGTTTACAACGTACAGATGTTCCTACTTTAAAAGCAATTATCAACATCATCACTTTATAGTAGCTGTGAAACATTATAGGCATGTCAACTGGCTCATTGGCTTTTCTTATGGTGCGTAATATGATTCCTACAGATATATGATTTGTTTTTCTAAACTCCAAAGCTGAAATATTGAAGACCAACATTTACTAAAACTGTCCAAAGTTCAGTGGAACATGCTGTTGGTTTTCATTGTCCCGAGAGGATGAATCTTAATTATGTAAGATGTAATTACTACAATGGTATATGCTTCCTTTTAGTGCCACCATCAGTCTAAAACCCGATCAAATTATAGCAGGCAGTTTGTCAGTTTTAATGAGCACAGTCTAGCTCCACAGAGGATGAACTATTTTTGGGTCAAGTAACCAGAAATAACTTGCTCTGTTAAATTGAATGTCATACAAAAGCACACTTTTGTGTAAGATTATGTCTCAGATACAAATTAAGGAGTAATTACCTCCCGTATTTTAATTGATTAACTAAACAAGTAGCTGAAAATATTACAGGCTTCCTGTTGGATTTTAGCACCAAAAGTGTTCTATCAGCCAACTCGAGGCTTGCTTGATGCATGGATGAAAGCTTAGGGAACAGAGAGACATATAGTTGATGAATGAGTAACAGTGAAGCCATAGGAGGGATGACAGATAGATGAGACGACAGGATGAAGCTGGAACTAATCGCCCGACTGCAGGACTAAATCATTTTTGCCCTCAGACCTGATCGTCTGCTCAGAGTTGACACTGGAACTAGGTGAACACTTTTTCAGCCTGACATTTTCCCATTTTCCTACTGCTAAATTCTTATCAATGCACTGTTCTCCGTTAAGCAAGCACTTCTCGCTGAGATGCATACTCGAGGCAGAATCAAACACTGCTATTGAGTTTTGTGCACTGACTTTAGAAACTGAAACACAACAAAATTAAAAGGCCTGCCACCAAAAACTAGTTTTCAGACTGATGATGATATAATAAGCATCGACTGCATGACAACCAATCCACGTATTTCAGTTAAATTGTACCTAGAAATTCACCAATGTGAAATACTCTCATTTTCCTAAGTGACTCCTTATCTTGGGCATGATGTAACAAAATGAAAGTACAGTATGGTGGAGAGTTTGGTCATGTCCAGGTTTTGCTGAACCTATGTAAAGGTAGGTTAACATTACATGCTGAAATCTCCCAAATCTGATTTATATCCAATCTCTGACTATGTGATAGGTGAATCCCAGTTCCACTAACTTTATCCGCATTTCCTTTTTCTTGGGTCTTAGGGCTGTGACACACCAAGCCATTAGACCTTTGGTGGACATCTGTCCTGCACTGTTGGCACCAGACGGGCCCTGTCTGTGGCTTTTCGGCCATTTCAGCATGCTGAAGAAGAAGAAAATGCTTCCAGTGTGTTTTACCAGTAAGATGCAAGGAAAAGATTCTAACGTGATTTACAAACATCACTGAACCATCAACAACAAAAAAAAAAAAAAAATCAGAATTGAGCATTAAGGCCTGTAAAGTGAACGGAGCCTAACAGACATTGAGCCAGCATGGTGAGGTATAGCACAGTATCGTGTTTAAAGGGAGCGATAGAGCAGTTCAGTTCACGGTTTAGGACCAGAGTGACAGATTCAGACCGGGCACCATTTTACCAAAATCCTTGACAATTGTATGTTTCCACCCTTCAGCCCCTATTGAGACTTGACCACAAAATTTTTAAGTCCATATCATCTGATTTTTCATTTTATTTTATTTTGTGTCCATCTGCCTTTTATTCATTTTGATAGCTGCTGTTTCAGCTCCACTTTTTTGACACATTGCAGATTTCCTGGATTAATGTTTTCAAATGGTTAATCATCCCTTAACATACTTTCTCATTTGTTTATCATGACTTCACCAGTTAGTGATCTTTCTACGTTTACCAGTGGTATATAAAATATATCTAATAACGGGGTTTTCTTCCTTAAAACCTTTATCACTGTGTTACAAATTACCATGACTTTATGCCATGAAATAAATAAATTTCCAGCAAAACAACTGTAAAAATCACATTTAAGATCAGCTAGCATTGCAGATTTGTGTCTGACCTTTAGTAGAAGAAGCCAAATGGAACGACCTTGCCAGTGGACTGTAAAGTAAGTCTGGTAGATAGGCCATTTAGTAAAGTTACTGTTGAAACAACAGACATCAAAATCATCCACATGTCCCTAGTAGATCCTTAACATGAGATGCTCCATGCTAACAAGTTAGCACACACTCTGTTAACCAACTGTGTGCCCCATGCTAACATATTAGGCTTAGCATTATCAGAAAAGTGAGAAAATGAAGCTGTAAAGATTAAAAAAAGTTGTGGACAACATGTGCCTCTATATCTGGCAGTTTTCCTTAATGTACATAAAATACAAAAAAATTAGGCAGTGTTTTCATCCAGCAGCTTCTTTCATAAAACATCACCCATTTGAACAGACTGTACAACTGAACTTTGTTGTTGCATAAATGTAAATGTTGCTATATTACTTCAACTGACTTTTCACATTTTATTTTGTGAAGTTTTTTAGTTAAAAAAGGTTGCACCCATGAGGACTGGAGCACCATACACAACTTTGTTGAGGAGGACTGTGAGACTTACAGCAGTTAGCATGTTTCATGTTAGCATGGAGCTCCAGCATCAGCACTCTACCACCAACACATGGAGGATTTTTATTGTCTATTTCTTGTGACTTAATGGGAAACACAACTATTAACAAAAAAATCCCTCTTTCTACTCCTTTAACAAGCCTTGTGAATACAGCTCTCATTGGTCCAGGCCAGCCAGAGAGAATGATAATATGCCTGAGCCGTTCCATGTCCTGTTGGATCCAGTCCAGTTCGGTCCAGTGTCAGTATCAGTCACTGGGGTCCTGGCAGTGGGAGCAGTGGCTCATGTCTTCAGAGTAGAGCTCAACCTGGATGGTGATGCTGTGGAAGCCAAACTTGGTGTGGAGCAGGTCGGTGGCCTCCTGCAGCACAGACTGAGGGTCAGCACCCTCCTCTGGAACGAGCCAAACACAAGAACAGAGAACGACACGGTGAGTCTGTTGTAAGCAGTAAAGTAAAGGCAGTTGTAAGTGACTCACCCAAAGAGCTTTAACACTCATGTTCTTGTAGGTGACCAGTAACCCTTTTCACCTTCTTACCAAATTCAACTGTTTAACATGTGTTTAAATGTCTTTTCTCCTGCAAATCATCAAATGTGTTTGCAAATGTAATTTTTTTTATTTTAAATCTGCTATCACTGATCTGTCACCATAAAATTCTACTAATTCAAACTATCTTCTGCAGTTTGTTCTTCTCTATAACAGGTTTTACTTTTCTCCAAACATCTGTCCTGTAATTCTTCATAACTCTACTTGACTTGATTTATTCTGGTCTGCTCTGTACTGAGCTTTTATTAGCCCATCCTGCTTTATTTTTAATAGCCTTTGCCAGTCAGTCCCATAATTTCTTTAAAGAGAGTAAACTATGCTCTACTGTTCAGTTTCTTTTGCACTGCACTGGATTCACTTGATTTTATTGCATGGCCTTTTACTCGCCTTTGCTCTGGATTATTCTACTGTACCCTCTTTATTCTGCTGACCTGTACTCCTCTCATCATTGTGCTGCTCTACTCTTATCTGCAGTACTTAATTCTTCAGTATCCCACTTATCCCTCTATAGTTCATTAGCAGCAGATTAGTATGTTAGGTTACCTATGGCCAGGTGAACAGAGACCAGCGCCTGGCCCAGAGTCAGATTCCACAGATGCAGACAGTGCATGGACTTCACAGCCTTCACAGACAGCAGCACTTCCTTCACCGAGTTAAACTCTATTCCTTTAGGAGACCCTGAAAAACAACAAGCCACAAGTTAACACACACCAGGTCCTACAGTCTCCCTGTGACACTGTGTCACATGGTGCAAAGCACAGTCTGCTTCAGATGGCACCAGAAATATCCCCCATACTGATGGAAACCTAATATTTGTGATGATAATAAACACCTGGTTGTAGTGTTTGTTTTTTCATACATCGGGCACCAAACATTTATATCTGGACAGGGATTCAGACACTAACGACCTTTGCGGTCACTGGTTTTCATTACTTTGCTGGTAACCTTAACTGATTTACAGTGTCACATACTGTATGCTAGTGCCAGGAATGTGAACAACATCAAAATATGTTTAGATGGCTATAGTATAGAAATGTATGAAATTTAGATTTATATTATGAATGGCCCTTCTGCCATGACTTATCTCTACTCCAACACGCTGCTTGTTGACAGGCCTTGTTACGCATCACTAAATGTTACTATGTCATCTTTTGGAAGTTCAGTGATGTGCTAAGAGAATATTTAAAATGCTCCACACGTCTCAGGACAACCCCGAGATGTTACCATCTGTGCTCCTGGTTTTTGTTCTACATAAGCTGAATGCAATGAAAGTGTTAGCAACACTGTGGTGTTAACTAATGAACAGTTTTCTTAATAATTTAACAAAATCCTGTTGCTAGCTTCCATCCACGTACTTGCTGTGTACATAAACTGATCATCATGAGTCCTACCAGCTACAGATACTGTACAGTATTTTAGTCAGCTGTAAAACATTTTAAATTACCTCATGAATGTACAGAACATGACCTAATGTGATACTGAGCTCTCATTTATTGTAATTTTATAACGACAAATATCTGAAGAGCTGGGCAGAGCGCAATGGAGCAGATCATAGTGGAGCAGGGAGAGGGAGTGTAGGGTGGGCAGAGTGGGTCGATTTGGAGTTTCGTGCTACTTTACATACTGTAGCTTTAAAAAACAACTGTTCTATGTCATCGTCACCAGAACCACACTAGGAGACTTTCACCATCTTTCTCTGACAAACTAAACATTTTTTGAGCATAAGAAAAAACTGTTGAACTCTAGCTGCGGTACCTTCCATGAGTATCCTGAACACATCTCTGAGGATGGTGATGGTGGTGCAGAGGACAAAGACAGAAAAGAGGAATGTACAGATGGGATCTGCAACTTTGTACTCAGGCTGAAAGAGACAAACGGACATTATGGAGACTGTAAAGAGACATCAGATGGCAGTTCGCACAGTCATGGGGTATTAAAACACTCAGAGGAGAGAGGAGAGAACATCTTGCATGATGATCTAAATACTTAACCCTTTCATCCATAACAAACAAAGCAGTAAATTAAAGTGTTCATGCTTTCTTTTGACACTTGTGTACACATTAAATATGCCTTTAAATTACACTACGATTGCCATGAGGTCGTGTTCACCATTATAAGATGTATTAAAGAAAAGTTCTTGTAACAATTAGGTCTATATTAACAAGAGTAATGAGTTTATAATTGCAATGCAAGTTAAAATGTGATTTCTTTTCTTAAAGGGCCATGCTGACATTTTGGTCTCACCCTAACATGAATATGATCTATATCTGACCCGAAAGTAGATGATGGTCGCTGCCACCATGACGCCAACACTCTGCAGCAGGTCTCCGAGCACGTGGATGAAGGCGGCACGGACGCTGGTGTTGCTGTGGCCACTGAGGAGCGTGTGGGCGTGGCCGTGAGTGACGGGACTCTGACCGTCCTCATCAATCTGGTGATAACCACTGCCGTGAGTGTGGAGCGTGGTGGAGTGATGGAGGATGTAGGCCATACTACAGAGAGACGGAGGTACTTTAGTGTAGAGCTGCAACAATTAGTAAGTTACTCAGTAAAGTGCTCGAAAAAACTATTTTGATAAGTGAATAATCATTATATTAACGTTTCTAGTAGAAAATCCAAACATTTCTTGGTACCAGCTTCTCAAATGTCTCTTATTTCTATTTTTTAACAGTTTACTGAATTCTTTTACGCTAAAAACTTAATTAATTTATAATGAAAATAATCACTGGTTGCAGCCCTACTTTAGGGTTCGGCATGTCTTTTTTAATTAGCTGCATTCATATTGATCTCGTTCTGGTTGTATTTCATTAAACTTGATGAGAATGCACAAAAAAATAATTATGCTATAAGAAAGGAGTGAATACAGATTCGTAGAATGTCACTTCAGGTAATGACTTGTTGAGAAACAAGTCATTACCTGAAGAAGGCAGCATTTTTTGTGGAAAACAATTATTTATCCAGGCATTTTGGGAAAAGGAGCTGTTGTCACTCTTTATATAACAATATAATTAACAGTGGTGGAGAAAGTACTCACATTCCTTACACATTAGTAAAGGTTGCAATACCACAGTGTAAAAATACTGTTACAAGTAAATGTCCTGCATTGAAAATAGTATAGTAGTATAGTGTAGTATTGGCATCAAACATTATTAAAATACTAAAGGTAAAAGTACTCATTATGAGTAATGGCAGATTTAACATTAATGTACAGTATATCATATTATTGGTTTATAATAACTGGTGTATTATTGTGCACATCCCTTTTAATGTTGCAGCTGGTGAAGGTGGAGGAGGCTTTCGCTACTTCATATACTTAGAATTTCAATTACTGCTGGGTAGCTTGTGAACTTTCCACCAGAGATCAATAAAGTCTTATGATTATATTTTTGTTTTTATCTGGTTCTAAAAAGTAACTAGTAACCAAAGTTATAAAATACATGTAGTGTGGCCTTTAAAATGTAGTGAAGTCAAAGTATCAAGTATCACAAAATGAAAATACTCAAGTAAAGTACAAAACTCAAAACTGTACTTAAGTAAATGTACTTAATTACTTTCCACCACTGACAATTAACGTGTTATCAAGAGGAAACAACTTTTTAATAACAAGATAAAAATTAACTCAGAAGTTCAACATGACTTTTTTGCATTTGTCACCTTTTCTCAGCTTCAATAAATGAAGAAACAAGAAACAAAATAGTCTGAAATTGAAATAGTAGGTATTAAAAAAGTTTTTAAAAAGTGGAGTTACAGCTACAGACCAAAAGTCCAACATCACAAAATAATCAACACAGCCACTATAAATACAACCAATACATGGTTTTTGTTTCCACATTTTTAGGAGTTGTGTCCAGTTGTGCTCATTTTCCAAAACATATAAATTTGCTGAAGGTGAGATGTTTTTAAAACAAGACTCTGGCAAGTTCTGATGTACTCTATTAAAACCATTAACAACCATTATGCTCAGCACCACTCACATAATGTTGACAATGACAGCGCAGCCGGAGGTGACTAACATTACATGGCCATCGATCTCATAGTCGTTGCTTACGATCCTCTCGATGGCTAAATAGACCAGGGCCCCCGTAACGATCCAGATGGACATGACTGAGATGAATGCCCCAAGGATCTCTGTGGAGAGACGAAGAGGCCTAATCAGTGTCATGTAGTTCATCACACACTGGACATGCTCAAACGCTATGCTGCTAAGGAATTTAATATCAAATTCTGTATATTTTGAAGGCCTTGTATAATAGTTTTGTGGACTTCACCTGGTACTTTAGTCTTTATATGACAGGGCTAATAGCTTTTAATTGAATCACGCACCCCATGATGCACACAGGTCACAGGGCTCTCACATGTTTGTACATGGGTTGTGAGTACAGTGTGATGTTTGTTTTGATTAGTACAAATGCAAACACTAAAGGGAGTGGAAATTGTCTCAGGTTGAAAATCGTGTCTGTGTGTTACAGATTGAGCGACATGTTTGGCTTTGAACTCACATTGTCACACGTGTACATTTAGCAGGTGCATGACTGTATTGTCCACACACAGGAGCTGTTCAGTCAGTCAGACTAGCTCTACACTTTGCCTTAAGCACAGTACAGTTGAAGACATGTTGATGATGCCGCCTTCATATAAAGTAATAGCTAATGTGTAGCTAATGGTAGCTGGTCTCTGGGCCTGACCTGATCGGTGCCAACCAAAGTTCATGGTTTTGGTGGGCGGTCTGGAGGAGATCCACAGGGAGAACAGGCTCACCATCATGCTGCCAAAGTCTGTCAGGAGGTGGGCAGCATCCGTCATGATGGCCAAGCTGTGGGCCAGGTAGCCTCCTGCAGGAAGTAGGGAAATAACCTAGTGATACGATGTGGAACTGTTGAAGTATGTCTGCAGAGATAATCTGAGTGCTCCAGTATAAAAAGGGGCACAAGGAGTAACACTGAATGGATTGTTGGACTAATCAGTTCCCAATTAGTTCAGTGACCAAACAGTCTGAAAGTCAAAGTTTAAGAGCAATAGGAGGCTGAAACATGAGCACAGAACAAGTGTTGTTCACAAAACCCTCATGTACATTTGTTCAAAATCTGTTTACACATTTTCTCCATCTGGCTTGGAGAATTGTGAACATGACACGCTAACAGTTTTTGACTAACATGCCTTAAAGGCACATACTCAAGTCCAGCTGTTAGGGTCAGATTAATGTCGAACCTTTGCCTACTGAAAAGTGACTTCTATTGGAGCTAGTCTGAAAAAGTCTGGGGGTGATTTCAAACTATGAATGGAGGCTTTACTAGCCACACACATCCTGTTACAGTATCCTTGTTCCTTCTGGAGTTACTGTATTCTCACAATTCTCTTTTTTTTTGCTCTCAAAACTTTTGCTCATCTGAATAAGTCCAATAAGACAGACTGCTCATTCAGTAGTAGAAATACTGTAACAAAAACCTCTCGCTTATGTGTCAAGATACTGGTGTAGCCACAATTTTACTTGTTTAATTCTTAAAATGTAAGTTTAAATTACATTACAAAAAAGACAAATGAATAGGATGCATTCACTTAGATTCACATTACGTGAAGATGTATTTAGATTTTTGTCCTAGAAAGTGTTATGTATTGTATTATGTAGTGGCTTTTTTATCAGCTGCTGTTTGATAAGGAAGAAACACAAATGTCTGACCATCTGTTCTTTTTATTTCCTGAGGTTTGAGCTTCGAGACTTTTACCTACAACCTCGCCGATCATGAAGACGAGGCAGATGGCCGAGGCGATGTAGAGTTTCTTCTTGGCCAGCAGCTTGTCCACGCTCTGATCACATGTCAGAGCTTTGGCACCGTGGCAATGGGCACCAACGGGGCGTTTCAGCTCAATGGCACCGGCCATGCTTCCGTTCTTGAAGGGAAAGTCTGGATAATGCTCTTTGGAGTCTGGAAATGAGCTGCCGAGATACAGAATAGGTTTGTAAGATATGTGTTAATGAAGACAGATAAAAATCTGTGACTTTAAATTAGCCCCTAATCCCCCTTTTTGAGAAGGAGGGGGGGGGGTTGATTTTCACAAGGGTGAAATTTCCACTTAGAATGGGGAGGGCATGTCCCCCTCACTTTTTTATAGTTGTTTTTTTTTGTTTGTTTGTTTGTTTTTTGGCAGCATTACAGCATTTAGACTGTAAATTTAATTTTATTTAATCTGTAGGGAGGGGTGGCATGGGGGCACAGTGGTTAGGGTTGCTGCCTCACAGCAAGAAGGTTCCATGTTCAAGCCCCAGCTGTAAACCCCAGACCTGAGTGTGAGGAGCTAGTGGAAAGTAAACAAAGCAGAGAGCCCATCCTAGATCTCGCACATACGCAGTTGACTCTGGCTGCTCAGAACCTTTGGGACAGCACAGTCAGGTCTGGGGTTTTGTAATGATAAAACATGTCACCCAGTGCAGCAGTGTGTTTTTAACTGTTTTTGAACAACAACAGAGATCTATCGCATAAACAAACTAGCTAACATTAACTGTGAGTAGCGGCACTTCATTGTTTGTTTTAGTCTGTGTATGAAGATTGTAGAAAATATTATTAACATAGAAAATGACCAGCTTTATCCTTTAAAGGTTACACACATTGAGTCAAAAGTTTGGACACTTTTGCACTGAATTAAATGGAAAAGTGTGTCCAAGCGTTTGGAAACCAAACCTCCACCCTGCTAGAAGTGGCGGCCCACAGTATTGGCATACAGGTGTTTGCTCGCCATGTAGCAGCCACAGATCTACAGTGAATGTGTTGTAGAGTAAATTGATTTTGTGAGTAAATGTTGCAATGGAGCACAGCTACAGAGCAAATTGGAAGCCTGTTGAAGGGGATTACACTTAATATTCGTATCTAATGAAGAGCCAATGGAGACTGTGTGCATGAAAACCGAATCCCCTCCTGAACAACACACACCTAGAGTGTTTTGATTTTTACCCAGAAGGCTCTGGTCTCAGTGGAACACGACCTGGTTACAATGACTGAGCGTTCAGCCTGGGAATTACACATGTAGATATACTTCATCTTTGACAGTGCATACACTGAGCTGGATTTTAATCACAAGAACAAATCAAAATGCTGACTCCCCTTTTTCCTCACACACTCCTATCAGCACCCACACACACAGCCAGGTTGATGTTCTTACATTGTGTGGTGAGGGGGAGCTGCAGTGCCGTGGTTAATGAGGTGGGAAAAAACTAATTTGGGCTCGCTCGAGATAACCACACACACACAGACACAGTTAATGCCACACACTTCACGCAGGAGATTGCCAGTGTATCATGATTAGCCTTTATCACACACGCACAGGCTCACACATCTTAAGGGATGTCCACACTGAATGGAAGCAGCCAAGTGGAAAACAGATTCTGTTCAATTATACCACTGGGGCATAAGAGCAAACACTCTCCAGACACACATACAGCACATATATACACCCGAGAGCTGTGGAGACTTGGATCAGTGTTATGTTCAAATATGAGCATAAAACGCGCTAATATCATAGTTCTTAAATAATTTGTAAAAAAAATCTTCACACAAATATGGACATTGAAAACAACAGTGAACACACAGTAACAGAGATACACACACATGACATAGCCAGTGCTCCAGAGGCTTTGCAGCGGTGCCACAAATCTACTGGCCCAGGGTTTGTGCAGGGTTCACCAAGTTAAATGGAAGATTTTTAAGATGTTTTTTGTACCACAACGGTTGTGTAATTTAAATATCTGTTCCACAGTCATGCCGGTAAACATGCTGGGTTTCACACTTTTCATGCAATGAGTAATTCTTCTCACCAAATACATAATTCACATAATTGCATTTTTGTCATGTTTCTAATAACATCAAACACAACCTTGACCTCCAATAGAAAGAGATGCTTGGATAGATACAGAAATGTTATGAATAACCTTCTAACCTCCTCCTTCTCAGTGAACTCATGATCGGAGATGATAGCCAGCTCCAGCTTTTTTTTAAAACCTCACCTTCTGAATTATTCATAAAACAGATTCTGTTGTTTCATATGTTAGATAAAGATCTGTCCGTGTTTTAAGACAAATTTATTCTGTAATATCTGCAATGTCCTCACACATGCTAAAGTTCAAAGTGTCTGAGGGCTGTTTGATCACTGCTAATTCTCACATCACCATCGAGATGTCTAGCATCTTAAAAAGGTTGTAACATCCTATCTGCCAGTCAAGTGTAGATGTCTCTGTGTGCCCTGTCTAATTCCATGTGATCCAAGTAGTTTAAAGGGGTACTACCGTAAGCATAGCCTGTAGTGTCCTGTAGCACACAGGGGTTGATGCAGTCACACCTGTGAATCAGTCACTTCTTGGTTAAAAACTCAAAGGACTCTGTCTGCCAAAACCTCCCACCTGCAGCTGCAAAACACCCAGTTGTGCTTCTAAATCTCCATTAAATAGACATCAGGAGTAACATAATGTAACTACAGCTCAAACAGAGGGAGGGCTGGAGACTTTTACATTAGATTGACAGACCATTTAATATGACTGATGTTTCTCGTTTATAGTTCTACTCTAGCTGCTTAGCAAACAAGGCTGGTGGAGGAAAACAGCTGAATTTACCAGACATAAAACGCCATTGCACATGTACAGTAACATACTGTAAGCTCTGGGTTTTGGGACAGTTCACATCTGACGAATAGGCCTCAGTTAAAAACATGAATTTGACATGTGCCCTTTTCACATTTTTACACATGCAAATGGTGCTGTTTGTGTTTCTTGGTGTCTTTCGGCCTTATACTGATCAGCTCTGGCAGCACAGTGGAACAGCCACAGTAGTGTGCAGTAGTCCATCACTGGCTCCTCTGGTCAAACTGTCAGTGTCTCTGAACAAGACTGAGCCCCACATTGTTCCCCATGTTGGGTATGTGCAAGAAAAACTGTACAGTAATTAGCAGTGAGAAGTGTTTGTGTGATCCGCTGGATGCATCTCTTTGAAAATACAGAGCTTTACCGTTATTGCTATTTTTGAAGCTTCTTGTTAAATGCTTAGTTTGCAGAACGACAGGACTGACCACATGCTGCATTTCCTAACTATTCTGATTATGAGATTTCACTTTGGAATGGAGCTGAGCCCACAGGGCTGGTGTCCGGTGTTTGTTGGCGCGTTGATCTGTGAAACAATTTGATAGGAAGAGGCCCCAGAAGAGCTGTCCACTGAAAAAAATAACTAGGAGCATTTAATTACTGCTGCAATCTGCTTTTTTCAGAGCACCATACAACACAGTAATTTTTATAGCTGATGCTGTGATGCCTGCAGTGAGATGCTGCAGAGGAATCAGCAAAGCTTGGTCTTTCGAGGGAGAAGTGTCGGTCTAGTTGCTTTTGTGGTCTGATAATTAGACTGAGTTGCCGTTGATGAGTCTGATGCTGTGTTCGTATTCACTTTGGGAAAGGCTTTTATTTTACCAGTCGGCATCGATGTGGTACATATAGTATATCCATCCCTGTATGTGATTGTTAGTTGACACATTGTTAGGAACAGGTTTTCATGTCCTTCTCTGAAATGTACTGATTTAAAGGTTGTCATATCCATCCCTGTATGTGATTGTTAGGAACAGGTTTTCATGTCCTCCTCTGAAATGTACTGATTTAAAGGTTGTGATGGTGGATTTGAATACCACTGAAATGTGTCTTGTTGTATTCAGCACTATGGGACCAGCTTGTTCTTGCTGAGTTATACAAGAGGATCAATGCCACTCTTATGCCTGTACAGTAAATATGAAGCTATTACTTGAGACTATTAACTTAGTAAAGTTCCAGGAAGTCACTGTGCCCTGCCAAGAAATAGTCAAGCCCCAATCACACCACAGCATTTCACTGGGCAGAGCCAGATGCTGTATGTGATTGCACTGATCAATATTGATCAATTTGGGTGTCTTGGTACAACAGTCTGCATCAGTATCACCCACACTTGTTTTGGGGCAGTTTTTCTGTTGCAGTTTTCTGGCTCTGTGACACGAAGGTGTCATTCTCATTTTTAAACCTGCCTACAAAGCTCAGATTGGGTCGATTAGTGAAGCATCCCAGTAAAGACATTCACACCTATTTAAGTCTCTGAAAAAATGTGACGTGTGGACAACCGGTCAGAAATGTTTTAGCCATGCTGCCGGTTCCCTTCTGGCTTTGGTGTAGCATCACCATGAATTTGACATTTGTGGTTTCAAGTAAAATGTTCAACAATTATTGGACAGATTGCCGTGGAATTTGGTAGATTTATGTTTGTTAGCCACTCATAAAGTCTTTAGGTCTATGTTGTAAACATTTTATAAAGCAGGAATTAGTGAAAGTAGCCAGTAAATTAAAATGATTAAATGAATGACAGTTGGTTGTGGAGATTCTAACACTGCCCACATTATGTGTTATAGTGTAAACATTTGTATTATGTAACTCTGTGTATAAAATGGAGGCCTGTATATATTTAGGTGTGTCACTTTCTGCCAGCTGGGAAATAAGCTAAAGATGGCAGTAAACACACGCGCACGCGCGCACGCACTGTACAAATGGTGCGTGAAATTCCAAATGCGATGCCATATGCACATCTTCCCGTGCACGCACGCGGGAATAAGCACGCAGCATTGGGCTTCTTTCACAGCACCTGGCCTTGAACAACAATAACAATTTCTTATATTTCTGGGACATTTTTATGTCCATGAACGGAATGTGTGTGTTTTTTTTTCCCTGAGGCCTAAAAGTCTGCAGTAACAGCCTGATATGAAAGCTGCCATTTAAAGAAAACGTGCTTATTAAACGTTTGTGTCACGTCATGTCTTTTTCTAAAGATGGTGGAATTTTAGAAGCGAAGTGCCTCCAAAAAGTGAGAAACAGCAGCTTTCACCTCCAGCTTGGCTGAAACCATTAAGGATGACAGAGTTCTGAGGCCTCCTGACCACCCAGCTTATTTGATAAAGATGAGAAGGAATAGTTTCCTCCAGAAACTGTGCAGACTGTTTAAACACTGGATTGAATTTAAACGACTGCACTTTTTCCTGTGTGAAAATCCACATGTTTCTGAACAAACGTGTTACAGCCACACGATTGACCGCGCAGAAAAAAATCTGATCATTAATTATTTGATTTGTTACTAATCCGTTTGATACAAATGGTGAAAATGATCCATTTTATTCTAACGCAATAGCAAGTTTAATTTGTATTTGTTATAGCCTATTACAGCTACAAATTTAAGACGCATTTATTCTTTAAACCTATAATATTTCAGATTTATATCCATAAAATGAGCCAGTTTTTGCAGCATCAATGTCTCAGTGCTAAAAGACTCTTCTCAGGAAAAAACGCATCGTTGTAGTCACTTTTATTTAAGGCTTTTTTTCTTCAAACTGTCAGTTTTTCTCTGAATCCACTTTGGGTGCATCTGTGCCAACTACGCCTGCAGATAAAACACCTACATCTAATACCATGTGTTATTAATCCCGCTGATTTTCCGGCCCATGCCGAGCAGGGAGCTGCTGCTGCCTCCCTAATGACAGATGATGAGTTTTTAGCATTGCTCAGTCAACTGGTCCTGGGGCCATTTGTCACAGGCTGTCCAGAAACAAGTCAAGCATGGAAATGAATTTGTTCATTCACATAAAACAGCCCGCAAGAGCGGCAGCCTGCTCAACATGCACCACTATACAACACACAATGACTTGGGACTGTTCCTGCAGAGGCGCGTCCGCTGTCACACTTCAAACTGCTGCTGTCCCTGACACAATCACCTCGAAATCTCTTTGCATACTGACATGACCAGATGTTTTTCAGGAACAGTTTTCACCAGCTGCATGCTAAATGTAACGCTGGATCTGTTCGTGTAACTTAGCCGGGTACTCACATGCAGCATCATTGTTCATGCAGCTGCAATAACAGAAAACATTTCTCCCACCTTTGTAGTTTCAGGGAATACATTTTCGCATTCTTCTCGTGTATCAGATGAGATTTCTCCGAATTAGCAGCGTTATTATCCATTTATTCAGCCTGCAGCCAGTTGTGTCCAGTTTGGGGGAAAAAAAAATAAGTAAGGGTGTTTTTCTTCTGGAGGATGCTAGGAGTTGTCGGTGAGAATCGACAGGTCCGGTTTCCCTGATCTTCACTCGACGCGGGGAAAAGTCAGCCGAGACCTCATTTCTGTGACCAGCGAGTCTTCAGAACAAACGTAAAAAAAAAAATCCTCTCATTGCGTTGTTAACACCCAGGGGGAGGAAACCACATGCGGGTTTTCTGAGGGAGGTTTTGATGTGGGTGAGTTGGAGCCTGGGACCTGAAGCTGCAGCAGCAGCAGCACCGGACCAAACACTGCAGCTGTTGTGACAGGACACACAGCTGTTCACCTCCTGTTGGTGAATCCTAATGGGTCAACCTGCACTGTGACAGTTTCACCGACTCAAATTAGATATGGGATATAAATCATTTATTTGTTGTAAAAGAACCCATCAAAAACAAAACACAACAGGATTTTTAATTTCATTGTGTAAACTGATATGTTTTAATGAAGTGTGCCAGTTTAAAATAGCGTTACATCCCCTCACACTGGAGTCTGACTTTACTAACCGATAGAGTACAGATATTTATCTAAAATCAGCATACATTTGGATTTTTACTTTAGCATTGCAGAGTATGTCGTTTGACATAAATTTACATCACCGTGATTTACATTAATATGAAACTCTATATTCATAAGATGAGACCAAAGACTGTAGGCTATCAATGCAAAAACAGAAAATGTTACTACGAGTTGATGACATTATAAAAAATAAACATGTATTTCTGCCTTAAATTAATAATAATAATAATCGTAAAACCGAATTAAGTCGATTAGGGTGATAATAAGATGTAGCCTACAACAGTTAAAACAAATTCCTTTTAAATGGTACTTTGAACAGTACAAAAATGTAAAACAAAAATGTATGCAAAAATACACCCACGTTTAAAGTCATTTATTATATCAAAGAAGATATTGTACGCCATTTTAGCAAATTCAAATATTAGCGGAAGTCTGGCAATGCATGAATATGCAGATTTATTTCGTTTTATTGATAATAGCCTGTGTTGGTCTCTGCTGCGTCAATATATTGGCCAATATATTTACAGTATCTGTAAACAAGTATGGGGCCTACCATTCAACCGTAGTGCAAAATGTACAGGTACATTTATGGAATGATGCATAGGACACAAAACACTATAAAAATCTTGTTTTATGTGGATTTGCAGCTTAGAAGGTTTTATCAGATGCACACTGGCCATCACTCACCGCGCCAATGCTGCGTTCAGGTCCGATGGGATAAATATATATGTGGTATCTTGATCAGCCATCTCAGTTTAATCCGCTTTTTTGTAAAGTTAAGATACTAGTTATTTGTCATCGGTGTATTTGCAGTCGGTAATCCAGCCCTGACCACATGATTCAAGTGATCCCGAAGATGTGACAAAAGTAGTGAATCTAAATATCACAGACATCGCTGTCATGAAGCCTATCGCGTGTTCTGATTAGAAAACAAAGCCTAGCCAAAGTAACAATGCAGAGGAACGAGTTGTTTCAATTTAATTTTGATTTCATACATATACAATATTTTCTCCATTATTCCCAAAGTGTGAGTTATTAATGAGTGAAGGTTGGGCTTTTTTTTAAAAACCTGCTTACATTAAATACAGCATCGAGTTACGTGTCCTGACGTCATGACGCTCCCAGTGTTTGGTTTCCGCGCCGCGCCGATATGGAAACGATAAGGAGCAACTGTAAAGCAGACGAACAGCGGACAGATGATGGAATGGAGGCGGACATGTCCACGTCAAGGTCAGACAGGTAAAAAACAAACAAACAAAACGACAAACCTCTGTGGTGCGGGTGTAGGCGAGCTCTGCATTCAAAACGGCTTCTGTTGGCTAATTTAAGGCAGCTAGCTGGCTAGCGGAACCACAGTCAGTGTTAGCGTGGCTGCAGTGAACAAAAGACAAACAGCCGAGGAAAATTCAAATAACACTAAAACTACAACATAGAGATTGTGGCCACATCATACTGTTTTGTCAAAGGCTTCGTTTGCATTGCTCTACCTTGCTAAGTTACACTCAATTTGTGGTTTCACTATCGCTTCTAACGATACATTCCATTTTATAGAGGATGTCCTGCCAGACTTAATGGAAGATTTGATTAATTATGCGCGTTATGTTCTTGGAAAGCGTTTACACTTGACAAAATGTTTTTATTATGTTTCAGTGTGGCCTGGTACAGTCTGCATAGATAACCACTAACTATAAATGACATTTAGCCTCAATTAATTGTGTAAGTTACAAGTATATATCTAATGAAGAGGGAGAAACTACAGTTGATATAACTAACCGGTGCTGATAGAAAACTAAATGTTTCCATTCTCGTCACAACGCCAGCTAATGCTGCCTTGTGGCTAACTAGCACTGAGGATGTGCAGAGGATCAGGTGTGTGGCAGTCATGCTAGTGTGTGAATCAGATCAGAACATCTGTATGTGATTGTTAGAGTTTCACATGGTGACTGGGATTAACCCTTAATCAACTGGTTAAGGCCTCTCTGCTTTATAACTTGAGCTGCTCAGTTACAGGCCTTTTTAGAGTTTGTATTATTTCTTTGCATAAGTATTCATCTGTAAAACTAGACACTGAAGAGCAGTATATAGTAGTTAAACAGCTCAGAAAAATGGCTTTATGGACATGACAAGAGTCATGTTTAATAAAGCAGCTTTTCACTTGTACATTCAAGCCAAATGATGACAGCCTTACTCATGCGAACAGTGGCCCCCACCTTGAATCCTGCTGTGTCCAAGGTATCGGTGTGATTTCCTGGGGACGGTTGGCAAGTTCCCCCTTCCTCCCCCTCAGCCACACCGACAGCAGAGGCTTCACTGTGGAGAGAAGAGTGTGGAGAGAGACGCTAGAGAACAAAGACTCCCTCCGATCTCTCTGCAGGACAGTAGGACTGTCTGCAGGTCCTCAGATGTTTACATTTAAAAAAAATAAAAAAATTTACTAGTGCCCCTTTTCTGGCTTCACAACTTGGGTTACCTGTGTTTGGTCAGAAAAGGGCTGCTTTTGGTAAGATTAGTTATTTAAGCTCTGTCACAAATTTAACTCTGTGGAACCTGCAGATACCTTGTAATGACCAAAGTGCCTGTTGGAGCAGCAGTTTGGGGTCGACTATGAGCTAACAAGGCATCTCTGATGGCAACCAACACAAAATTAAACAAGTGAACATGCAGGCAACGAGTCACAGGGACTGATTGAGCTCCAGTCTACTGTAAAGTCTGACTTTAATAATTATGTTTCAGGTAGAGCTACAGTTAGACTTGGTGCATCAAATCAAGTGCTGCCAAGTAAACTGGTGTTTTGTTTTTGAACACACTGATTAACTGGACTACTCGTATTACTCAAATGTTAAGAACAGTGAATAGTGATTGTTGAACGCACCCTGTAGAAGTTTTAGAGTTAGCATTTGGCCTCTAGGTTTAATATATTTTATTGTCTTCCAGTTATTGGTGCAGGTGATGTATTAGATTTGTTTGTTTTTAGATTTTTCTTCTGTTATATCTTTTAATTGGTACTTGTACTGACTTTTATGACTTGCTTTTAATTTGGTATTTATGGTAACTGTTATGCTTGTATTTGCTTGTGAAGCACTTTGGCACAGCTTTGCTGTTTTAAATGTGCTATATAACTAAAACTTATTATTAAAAGAGCAGCCCTTTGAACTTTGAACAGTGGCAGTGGAGATGATTCCCTGGATGGCCTCTCAAAATGTGTCCCCCGCTGCCCTTTGACCCCTTCATTAACGCCACGGAAACGGACCACAAGCCAGTCTAAGACGGAGCCTCCGCTGCTGAGGACCAACAAACGGACCATCTACACTGCTGGCAGACCGCCTTGGTACAACGTCACTGGCACCACTTTCAAAGAGGCCTTCGTTATCGGTGAGAGATCACTTATCTCCTCTGTAGTAATATGGCTGTCCAGTGCTCAAATGATGGGCAGACTTCGTGTGTGTGTGTGTGATCTGACAGGATTGTGTCAGGAGAGAAGATGCATCTGCAACAAAAATAATCTTTTTATGATGAAATCAACTAAATCCAGTATGTGTTGGATTTTTATGTGATTTGTGCATCAGGGTGATTACAGGCCCACCACCACGAGGGGTTACTGTTAGCTGCTCCAGAATCAGCAACACCACCAGCTTGTTAGAGCTGGGAGATCACCCAGTAACAAATGTTTTTTTTTTCAGGCTTCAACTAATGTTTATTCTATTCCTAAATGTCTTGATTAATTACCTAATTGCTTACTTCTTAAAATGTGGGGGCTGGGGGCATCATCTTGCTGATCAGCACAATAAAATATCGGCCTCAGGACACGTCCCAGTAGCTTTCACAGAGCCAAACCTCTGTGATGAAACCTCTGTGATGTGCATCACGTCGGCATGACTGGGAGTATGTGCACAGAGAGGTGGACATTATCTTCAGGCAATCTGTTATTATCAATGGGCCGCAGCGACTGGGTACAATTTCACACTCGGCTGTACTGTTGCTCATGAGTCCCGGTTAAAAGACCCAGACTGTAGCTGCAGGGGGCTGGACTGAGCCTGGGCTGAGAGCAAGAACCAACCTGCAGTAACTGAGTTGAGGAGAAAAGGCTGATTAAGAGCAAATGAGTAATGCAGCAGTGAAAAGAGAAGCTTAGGGAAGTGGTTAAAAGATGGACAGAGGAGGTGATGATAGAAGAACTGTTTTCTATCTCATTAGTCTGGTTTTAAAGCAAAGCCAGTAACAGTGTTTCACTGGCTGGGCTTCACTGCTGGCAAACAAA
>NW_018128082.1:1020666-1039715 GCF_001952655.1 Monopterus albus | reverse complement strand
GGAACTCAGTAAATGGGTCTCGCGGGTTTTTTCTTTTACTACAACAATTCAGAAGTCAGAGGTGGTATTTCTATAACCTCTCCAAAGGTGTAATCATACATAGAAATGAGCAGCACTGCAGTCTTTTCCCTCAGCCTCCCAGTCAGCAGTTTTGACCTTGATGGCTCTTATCTGAGCAAAAAAAAAAAAACCCTCATTCCAACACTTCACCGAGAGTTGTTTATACCACTGATCTAGCTCTGTAGGCCATTTCTGTTCCTGCACGCACACACATGCATGCACACACCAACAAACACACAGCCGTTCGTGGAGAGTGCATCCTGTTTTTCACTTTGCCAACCAGGCAGCCGGTGTGTATTTCTGGCCCCGTTCCCAGGGTTGTTGTCCTGAACGATTGCTGCTGTGGTCTTTAACCCGGGAGGTCGAGTGGGGTAATGATGGGCTCCAGATTGTTTTTGTTTTTCTTACATTGGTTGCTCTGGTGCCAGTATTTTTTTAGTCTCTGACTCCAGCAATAAATATGGTTGCACCAACATTTTCTGCAATGCCAAGCAAAAAACTCATTTTTCACTGAGTATCACTCTGATTTACTCACAGCACAAATAAATACTAATACACAGGAACTGTTTTTTATAATAACTGTGCCATGTGTTGTGTTACAATGATTAATCAGTAGTTGAACAACAGAAAATGAATTGACACTTTTAATCCTTTCAGGGATTAACAAGCAAAAACACTGTAGATTTTAGCTTTTCAACTGTGAGAATTAGCTGCTTTTCTCTTTTTTTATCACATTTTGAAGATATGTTGTGACATTACTATTTTATAGACTAAATAACCAGTTTTATTTTAAGAAATCAGTATACCAACTGGTTAATGACAATAATCATTAGTTGTCACTTTAGCCAGGTTGTACTGTTTATTTTATTTTTCTACTTTTTTGTGTTTGATTTACATTACTACATAGCCAGATTACATGGAAAAACACGTATCATTTAAAGGTTCTGTATTTTGGCTGTTTTAACATGGATCATACACCACTCAGCCACAACACTGTGAAGACTGACAGGTGGTCACATCTCATCACAGTGCCACCTGTCAGTGTGTGGGGTACGTTAGACAGCAAGTAAACATTCAGTCCTCGAAGTTGTGTTGGAAGCAGGAAAAATGGATGAGTGTAAGGATCTGAGTGACTTTGACAAGGGCCAAACTGTGATGGCTGACGACTGGGTCAGAGCGTCTCCCAGACTGCGGCTCTTGTTGGGTGCTCCTGGTCTGCAGTGGTCGGTACCTACAACAGTGTCTAAGGAAAAGCAGTGGTCACGGATGCCCAAAAACCCACATAGCACTTTAAATAAAAAAGGGATCTGAGGTAGTCGTTTGCTTTATGCTAGTTTAAATGTGTCTTCCATCTGTTGGTAACACTGTTGCTTTCCTGTTGTAGGTCTGTGTGGAGGAAGTGCTTCAGGTAAAACCACAGTAGCCAATAAGATCATTGAAGCGCTTGATGTCCCCTGGGTGGTTCTCCTCTCCATGGACTCCTTCTACAAGGTACAAGACTCTGCTAACGGCACTAAAAATAAATGACGACTTACTCCAAGTGTGAGTTCTCTGTTCATTAAATCAGTCTGGTAATATTTCAGATTACTTGCTCAGCGTTTTACAATAATTAGAACAATACCCAGCCTTTAACTCCAGTGAGTAAAATTCTTGGGACGTTTTCATTCATTGCGGAAATTCCTGTTTTGATGACCTTCAGATGTGAATTGTTGCTTCCAGTTAAAAAGTGATATATGGCGGCTACATGTGCCGTAGCTTTCTAGTGATGCATTGAAAGTGAATGGAGGAGTATGTTTTTTTTTTTTTTTTTGTGGCAGCACCTTTATTCAGAATGCACTACTTTGTGTTCTGGTTTATTGAGCCTCCTTTAAATTCAATTTAACAGATGAGGGGGCACATTGTATTGAAATGATTAACATATCTGTGAAATGTTCCTTCAGAAGATGACACTGAAGGGCATCGGAGAAATATGGCTAGAAAAAGAGTGGAGGTGACTTGCAACAGAAAGTCTGGGGGTGGATTTGACTTTTCCCATGGGAACCTGTTTTTAAAAGGTGTTTTTCTGTGTTTAATCAGCAAAACTAATTTTCAGTTCTTGTATTTTCAGAGAAGAACTATGGTTTTCTCATGATCACACACTAAATGTTTTGTTCTCGGGGGGAAAAAACAGTTTTAAAACTGCTGCATAATAATATCATTGAAATTTGCTGTCATCTACGCCAGCACTGACCTTTAAAATCCACACTGGTCTCAGGGGGCAGGGAACAAAACCAAGCTCTTTTACTGCTACCATCTGCCTTCGGTGAATAAATATGTGTAACTGGAGGAACGTCAGTTCAGTTATTAATCTCTGGAGTCTTGTGGTTAACTTGTTTTGTGTGTGCGCTGCTGTTTCAGGTGCTGAATAAAGAAGAGCAGGAGCTGGCAGCCAAAAATGAATACAACTTCGACCACCCTGATGCCTTCGACTTTGAGCTCCTGATCACCGTCCTCCGAAAGCTGAAGAAAGGAAAAAGCGTCAAAGTGCCGGTGTATGACTTCACGTCTCACTGCAGACGCAAAGAATGGGTAAGACCTTGTCACTGAGTCAAACCGGCCTTAAAGGTTGTTCCTAATGTCACTTGGTTACTGCATTTTAGATGGGATGATTTGTTTCTACAAGATTCGACAGTGTTGGTGTCGAATGCTGCTGCCCTGCTTGTTTTCCAGCTATCACTGCTCTACCCGCTGCTGATTACCTGGATCAGGTGTGTTCAGTCAGTCAGAAGCTGGAAGATACCATCTTAGATCAAGGTGGAGAGAGGAAAGACAAAGTGAATTGGTATCTTCTAGCAATCTATTAATATTATTGTAATATTTCTCTTGCAGTCTGAGTAACTGGGACCTATTGTACTGTGTTCCTCAGTTACTGTAGCTTCACTTCAGTGCAGTTTGTACAGGAAAATGGTCACCAAAATAAAGCGACAAACATTTTCGACCTCTTGTAATTTAAAGGATAAAATTCCTATTGCAGCTACAAATCATTGAACACCTCTGGGGTTGTGTTAGTTGTCTGAGCAGATGCCAATTGAGATGCCTGCTAATTTGATAATTATTAAGGATTTAGTGTACAAGACATTAAAACCCAGGCAAAGAGCCCAAATCCCCTCCCAGAGACGTTGTGAAGAATCATTCGGACAGCGTAGCACTCTGACAGCTCCTCTCTATTTCTGTGCAATGTAATTTCATGGCTGAAAAGCACAACACCAGGCGGGAAATCGCCAATCACGACCTGTGCCTTGGAAATCATTTTATTATGGGCCTTTTGTACTGCAGGGTGAATGTAATTAAGCCTCGGGTTCCAAGAGTCAAGGGGCTGTGAGGGCCAACCAGCTGCAGGCTGAATATACTGTGTGTGTTTCTGCCACTGGTATGAATAAACAAGAGGGTGCGGTTTTCTGGCGTCTTCCTCTCTGGTAAAAGTGGAGGTCACCTTCTTGGAGCCACCAACACTTAAACATGTTAAAGACCCACTAAATCATTTCTTAGTGAACAGGGTAATGAACGAATCGATAAACGCTTTCAATTCTCTCCTTTTCAATTTCTCCTTTTCAAACACGACCTCACCTCCTCCTCCTCCCTCTCTCTTTCTTTCTTTCTTTCTTTCTTTCTCTTGGCATTGATAGCAAAGTGTCCGGTCCTTTGACTTTATCTCGATGCTGGTCAGAGGAGGATAATAGGATTGCGATATACTTGGTGCCATTTTGTCTTTCACTGAGGCTGTGATTAATCTCTCACCCACAGAAACAAGCACACACTCACTCTCCTTAGTAGTGAAACAAGTTCACACTGAGGTTTGATAACAGTGAAGAACACAAGAATAGCTGGTTGTTGTGTTTTGTGTCCACATGTGTTGGACTGATGTATTCAAAGCCCCTTTTGTATTGTAGGGATTTCAGCCACTAGTAGGACCAAATGTTTTTTTATATTTTGTTTGCCAAGTGCTCGAGAATGCACAACTGTGAACGTACAGGTAACATCATGCACATTAAAGCTGAGGGTTTCCTGCCTTTCCACTGCTCGACAGGTGGCGTTGGGCATGTGCCAGTTGAAAAGGACGAGGAAAACCCTGCTAGCAAGTGTGCATGCACATAAATATTTAAAAAAAGAAAGTCAACTTTGAAAGTGTTTTGTGATAAAGAAAATGTGTTTAAAAATACATGAATACATTTCTCAGGCCTCAGTGGAAAGTGCAGTGTGTTTGAGAAACATAACTCCACAACTCAGCTTTAAGACTGACCATCAGTTCATCATCAGAGAAGTGAGGACATTTATCTATCTGTTGAAGGGTTGTATTTCTTTTACTTTGTGTCACATCATGTCATCATGCTGGTGTCTGTGACTCGGGAGCATAGAGTAGAAACCAAATGCTCCCTCCACAGGAGCAGATGATCTGATTAGCTCTTAGAGCTTCTCTCTTCATACGTTTGTATTTAATCAATACCCATTTATTTTTCACGACAGAAAACAGTATACGGGGCCAACGTTGTCATCTTTGAGGGCATCCTGGCCTTCGCCAACAAGGAGCTGCTGAAGGTAAGAATAGTGCGATCCTCTCTTCTCCCCCAGTGGCACATTAAAGCTTTCACCCACTGTATTGTTTTTAAACCCTGAAATGTTTCACACATCGACTTGTCCCATTTAGAGCAACTCACAGCAGTCAGTGAAAGCAGCATTGCCAGAAAACCTCAGATTTTATTTAAAAAAAAAAAAAATCCAAGCTAACTTGTTGATTTCAAATCTGTTTACTTGTCAAAATATTTGGATGCTGCTTAAATGTTTTGTAATTAGATTTTCCTTGTTCTGCCCCTGTGCTGTCTGTGTCAGACCTGATTAATGGCTCAGTCAGCTCGGAGACAAACAGGCGAATAAATAATGAACCTTTGATTAAGGAAATTAAATCAGCTGGCTGCGCCGTTTATCTGTGGATGAAATGTTTCATATGGACACGGCTGATGCTGAGGCGCTCATATTCCCCTTTTATTAAATATTCAGTACCGTTCAGTCAGTGTGTCTCTTTAACCATAACTATGGGAGTGTGTATCTTGATGTTCTGTTTAGTTCTTTTTAGCACTATATTTCTTTAAGTAACATTGTATAGGATTATGGGTTATCCCTCTGGGAGAGGGGTGGCACAGCGGAGCGGTGGTTAGCGCTGTCACCTAACAGCAAGAAGGTTCCGGGTTCGAGCCCGGGCTGACCCGGGGCCTCTCTGTGCAGTCTGCGTGTTCTCCCTGTGCCTGCGTGGGTTCTCTCCAGGTACTCCAGCTTCCTCTCACAGTTCAGACATTCAGCTTAGGTTGACTGGCGACTCTAAATTGCCCGTAGGAGTGAGTGTGGTTGTTTGTCTACATGTCAGCCCTGTGATAGACTGGCGACCTGCCCAGGGTGGACCACGTCTCTCTTCTGTTTGTTTGTGTGCATGTCAAGAGGAGATCAGTTTTGAAAATTAATTGAGGTGAAAATTAATTCTGCGGTGTTTATAATGATGGCATCAAGGGTCAGAGGAAATCCACATGAATTAAAGGAGAGTGCTTTATTGCGGAGCTTCTCTGCTGCTGAGCATCGTCCTCTTGACCTTTATGTAAGTGTGGAGTGTGTGTGAGAGAGCTGGACCATGGTGATAAGGCAGAAGGCCTCCCCTGAGGCCCAGCTGTGTAGTCGATTACCCTCTGAATCAGTTAATAAGAACCTATGTCTGAGGTGATTAATTGTTTTAATTGTTTTGTGTCCGTTTTTGTAACTGAAGTCAATTACAGCTGCAGATCTGACATGCTAATGGTCTAAGAACCGGAGACACTGCATGCACACACACACACACATACTGCTCACACAGGGTAATAAACCTGTATATACACTCCTCACTCACTTCTCCTGCAGGCTGACAGCTGGGCTTATTCAGGAACATGTCATCGTTTGGTCGGTCAGTTTGTCAGATTTACAACAGGCTTGTTGTGCAGCTGAGTTATACATGAACACACACTCGACTAATTCACACAAACTCCTTTTCATTTCAGCAGTTCTTCTCTGTTGGCTCTTTGTCTTCCCACCTCTGTTGTGATGCTGCATCATTGAGTTTTTATTTTTATTCTTCCTGGTTTTGCTGCGTTCATGTTCAGTGTAATGACTGGACTGTGCTTGTGACACCTGATGTCTCCTCAGTTTACACGTGATTCTTCACAGTGTTGTGAGTCACTTTCAGAGTGAAACAGAGCACCACAACCATTTCTGTGACAGAAGTGGAAGGTGAAGCTGGTACAGTTTTTGTTTTTGTTTGTCTAACTTTTATTTCTCCCTCCTTTTCAATAACTTTAATATTGTCACAGCGTACAAATGCTTATTTCACCAAAACAATATATCAAGCAAACTTTTGTCTTTTCTTCAAATCAAATAAAGGCTTTGAGACTTAAACAGGTAATTGATTAGTTAATGTGTACAGAACATTTATTACCAGCAATTGTAATGAAAACTTTATATAATGTTTGACAGATAAATGCCAAACATCTGCTGGTTCCAGCCTCTAAAATGTGAATGTTTGTCTCCTTGGTTTGTGTTATACAGTATGATACTCTATGCAGTTTCCAAAAACTAATGAATTAACATAGTATTTGGAAGATGAGTCAATAATCTAGATATTTTTAGTGATGTTTTTAAAGGCTTCCCAGTATTATAGTGTTATAGTTTTTGTTTTTACTCTGTAACAGATGACTGTATTAAAATCTTTTGTACAACATGACTCACTTAAACTCTCAGAAAACATTAAAATGCTTAATAAGAAATTTACTTTGTATTGATTTTTGGTTTCTTTTCCTCGTACAGAACTTGACCAAATATAAGTTGACTTCACTGCAGCCACAAAATGGGTCATGGTTTGCGTCATACAAGCTCCTCAGTTTTGCTTCTGGCTGGCTGGTTTGATTACAGGTGGCGGACTAATACAGCAAGTTTGAATCACAAATGCCACCTTTTGTGGAATAAAAACAAAAAGAGGACACCTAGATTTTACACTAGAAGATTTAAAAGGTATTGTAGGTATTTGGGGACACATGAAATCACTGTAAAGCTGTGTAAGATGTCTAGAAATGTAGTAAATGAAAATGTGTATATGCAGAACAAACCGCAGATTAATGAGATGATTTATCTCCTTTACCAGCTTCTGGACATGAAAGTGTTTGTGGATACAGATTCAGATATCCGCCTGATACGGAGGCTGAAGAGAGACATCTCACAGCGTGGACGGGACATCAGCGGCATCATCAAACAATACAATAAGTTTGTAAAGCCAGCGTTCGAGCAGTACATCGAGCCCACAGTGCAGGTCGCTGACATCGTGGTGCCCAGAGGTGAGTGGAAATGTAGTTCAGTACAACTCAACATTAAACTTTTCAGACACTGGGCTTATTGTTTTTGTATTAATTGGAAAAAAGAGCTTGTTTGGAGAAATAAATGTTTATTAGGGCTGTCAAATTCTGTCATTACATTCTTGGTCTGTATCTTAAACTTGTATTATTTGCAGGTGGAGAGAACTTTGTAGCGTTGGATTTGATCGTTCAGCATGTTCACAGTCAGCTGGAGAAGGTAAAGACTCATCACGTGTTAAATGTAGTTTACCTTGGTTATTTCCAACCTTAGACTGTGATTATTTTTGTTATGTCTACTTTGTAGATGCACAAGGTGCTGATTAGAGGTTCACGGTTTGTTTTCTGCTGCTGTGAACAAAGAATATTTAATACACAACAGTCCAACAGTGATTTTATAGATAAACTCAGACAGTGTACCTCATGCATCCGCCTAAGAAGCTGGAGCGTCCTAAATCCTCAGTTCACCTTAAACTGATGAAGATGCTAGCTCAGGTGTGGAGTGTTGAACATGGCCTGTGGTGCTTTGGAGGCAAAACAGTCCTGAGGGTTAACTTTTGTGAATTTACACATGTAAACTTGAGCCAGGAAAACGTGGTATAATATGATCAGACCAATGTTTCAGTGTGCCAGACTGATGATAATGACACGCATAACGAACACACTCTCATGGGTCTCATTTAAAGCCTGCGTAATCCTGCAGGGCGTGCGATGCGTCTTTAAACTTGGACACCTGCTGTTGGCTTTCTGTGTTGATCTGGTTCTGAAATATGTGATGCTGCAGTACTGTATACCCAGATATGGTTTGTGTTTTTCCTGTGGGAAGGGGAGGATGTGTGTACAATTAGACATAAAAACTTCACTCTTCTTCGTCACATTATGACTAGTTTCAGTCCTGAGAGCTTCCCTTAGCTTCAAATGACTGATTCTACCAGTGTAAAGGTCATTTAACCAGAGTTTTGGGTTCAGTGTTTACATATTTTAAGCTGGGTTGGATTAAAGTTCCCTAGTAGTCTACACAGTTGTAATTGTTTTACCATGTGAGGTGAGTCTGTAGACTGTCTCTGACAATGCCGCCCCCTGCTGGTTGTAAGTGGCAAATGCTGGTCAGGTGAATAACTAGAATCAACCATTTGACTATCTGCTCAGTGCCGTCTGTTCTCAGACTCACATTTATGGTTGACATCAAGCACCATGACACACTGAGCTAAGGTTATACTTCACAGTGATAAAGTTACGGTAAAAAGAAAAAGAATATTTAATTTCCTGACGGATATTTTTCAGCTTCAGTCAATCAAATAGCTGCCTGAAGGTTTCCCATCTTTCCCTCTATACCTCATTGAACTCGGTGAGTCAGACATCTGCAGCGGGCACTTTAGATTAATCACCCTGCAAGAGGAGGAGAGTTCTCCTTTATCTTGTCATCCAGCCACTTTACGACCTGTACCGAACTCTGATCTGTTCTGCTTTGAACACATGACCACTAGCAGAACACAAAGAGCAGATGTCATGCGTGTAACGTGGATGAGTAGGAGCATGCACACACAGATGGCATGAGACTGTTCCTCCTAAATGGACCCCATTCACTTCTTCCCTCTCCTTTGCTCATGTTAATGTGTTGTTGCATTAATGTGAGCAGTAATGAAGTAAATGATGATCTGTACATTTCTGTCATTACTTCTTTTTGAGCACAAAGCTGGTTTGTTAATCTTGGTACGACTGTCTGCCTGCATTTCTGTGGTAGAGATGACATTTTAGCTAGATTATTAACTCTGCTTAACAAAGGCAAGATTAAACTCTGCGTTACTCTTCATTTTCTTGATAGTTTTTAGCATTTGCCACAAACTACAATATGCACATCCAAAGAATTTCTACGTTATGTTCAGGTCAGGTCACGGCACCACTTAAAAATATGAAGATCATAATATAGACACGAAAAGATGATAAAACAACTGAAAGCATTAAGTGGTATTATACAAGTAAGAGGTTTACATAGTAAAGGAAAACGATAATAAGCTGTACATTGAACCAAGGGGCAGTTCATGCTGTGTTAGAAGAGGGATTATTGCAGAAACCTGATGCACACTAACAGTCACTAATCCATCTGATACATAAAACTGTTCAGGTCTAGTCTGGGGACTCAACGCTACATTTCAACAGACAAACATTTACTGTGCATTAAGTGTTTGGTGGGGTTTATGTTGCTGAGCTTACTTTTCTCAGGAATGGCTTATCTCATGTTTTGTTATGTTTCTCTCTGTTTGCACACGTGTGTGTGTGTGTGTGTGTGTGTGTGTGTGTGTCTCATTGTGCGTACACGACCTCCCTTGCCTGGCTGAATGCTGTGTAACCATTCCAGCGTGAGATCACTGTGAGGTACGACTGTCCAACTGCTTTTTAACCACTATGTCTTCTCCCTCCACTTCTCTGTTTCGTTTCTATTATACAATCTGATTTCAGCTGTGCGTCAGTTAAAACCAAAGACAAAGTGAACACTTGTCTTGATTTGGACTCAAACACTGGTGATTCGAGACTCGACTTGGACTTAACTACAGCACTGAGAAGGAGCAGACAGAGGACCAGCCTCTTTAAGAACAGATGAGCCAAACACAGGACTGCATTACGTTACACTCTGGTTTGACTTTACATACAGTGTGGACACCTGTAGTTTGTTGACATCAGATTTGTCTCTAGTTGTTATGTGGTGTATTACAGCACAAATATTCAATCTTGCTGAAACACTTTGTATTTGAAAATCTTTTGCCTTGGGGTTGTGTGGCACAGGAAACTCTGCACAGTCAGAGGGAAGAATAGATTCACACTGAATATCAATTCTCAGTGCAAATGGTGTGCAACCAGTCAAGGCAGTGAAACGGAAAGGAAGCCGCTGTCTTCTGCATGATGCATCTGTCCAAGTGAGAGCTTAGTGCCCCAACTCTTGCACATGCACAGTGCATTAAAAGTTGCTTTTTGAAAAATGGATAAAACTGAGGTACAGGTTTAAAATGTGGAATAGTGGAGGCAGAGCCCTGAAGCCCACTGTTTATGCTTTAACTTCCCCAAGGTTGGATCAGTCTTCTCAGAATCCTGAACGTCAGAAATGTCTCGACTCTTAGCCTTGGTTAAAAACTGAACTGCTTTTCCCGAGTTCCACAGGCCACGTTTCACACAACCACACTAATACACCAGCCAGAAAGATTAAAAATTTTAATGAGATATACGTTATATGTTTAAAAATGACCTCTGTAGTTGAGAACCTCTTAAAGCAGCAGGTCGGAGATGAACTGTTGAGGGTTTCCTGCAACAGGCAGAAAAAAGCTGTTTTATTGAACAAATGATTATGATGCTGCTGATGAAGACGACAACAGCGGCATTCACTCATATTGGGACTAAACTATAGCACACCTTTAAGACCAGATTTGAAACTTTGGTTCAACAGCATGAATGTTTCCAGTTTTTCTGTTTTTTTTTAGATCAATTCTTAGTAAATCTCCAGGAACAGAAGCTTCTTTCATTGGGTTGAGATCTTGCACTGAATCTGCAGCAAAGAATGACTAATCTGTGTTTTCAGCCTCTGAAGTAGTCTGTTCGCAGGGTGAAGGACCTGAGTCACCTAAAATGACCCCAGATAAATTGAAGTGAGCTTGCTGCGCCTCAGTCCTGGACTAGAAAGTGTTTGTTCATTGTTGCGCAGCAGAGATTTAGTGGAGCTGTTTCACTGCTCTAATACTGTTCTTTCTCTTTTTTCCTGTTTCCCATCCTGTGTTTGTTTTCCTTCCTGTATTTCTTTATCTCCCTCCGACACCTTTAATAACCTCATTTCACCAAATCGGTCACCTTCTTCAGAGGAAGCTCCGCTGGGATATGTGAGACCTGCTTTATGGATTCTCTTTTAGCTTTGTGGTTTTAAAATCATGATTTTGTAGTTTTATTGTACTTGGTCGTCTTCTGCATTTTTAACTGCCTTCCCCGTTCAGTGAGTGTAAATGTCTTGACTTGAATAGATGCAGTTTGGGCCTTAAGCAGCTGCTAAGTCTAAAACCTTTCTTTGTGTTTGAGTTTTAATATCTCGTGATCTGCTAAATGACTTTTCAACACACTGTTTTTCCAGTTGAATATAAAGTTATGGGTGAAACAAAATTGCTGAAATTGTCATGAGGTAATCTCTCGTGTTGAGACACATATCGATGGACAAAAACAACAGTTTTCAGCTTTTTAGAGATTTGTCTACTCGGTAGTCTGAGTCGACCTGCTTCACCTAGGAGAGTTTTGCTCCAAACAGGTGCTTTTTAATTAAGAATGTCATCAGTCTGCTGCCACAGTGTGCTACTTGAACATTCCTGAAGTCAGCACGTCATTCACTTTGTGTATATGAATGTGTTTGTCTGCCACAGATCAGCTCTGGCCTCTGCTCATCAGGGTCAGCCATTACCCAAAACCCTGAGTGTTATGGAGAGCACGCCACAGGTCCGCGGCATGCACACCATCATCAGGTCGGAACACACACACACACACACACACACACACACTTTACCAGCCAGGTCTTCTTAAAACCACATAAAACTGAATATGGCAAAAAACTTGAGATATCCTGACTTTTATTCTCTAGTACGAGTCAGGCTCTTCCCAGTTTCTTCCCAGTCACACAGTCCTTTCATCCTGCCCTCTGTGTTGTGTAGGAACAAGGAGACTAACCGAGATGAGTTTATTTTCTACTCCAAGAGATTAATGAGGCTCCTGATAGAACATGCCCTCTCCTTCTTGCCCCTCAAGGTGAGTTTTTATTTGTGACTTTTCACTGGCCTCCTGCTTTCGGTTCGTTTGAAGGTAGAATCTTGTTGAAGTAAACAAGTCTGTTCATCAGCAGTTTTAGCTGTGTAACCTTTAGAAAGGTCTCTGCCTGAAATAGACTTCAGGTTTAAACCACCAGTTAGCGGCTGAAGTTAAGTGTCTGGTGAAGCTGGCAAAATGTTTCACAAGCCGTTTCCCCTCTGTCGCGTCTGTGACACTCTCTCTAGTCGGTATGTGTGGAGACGCCTCAGGGTGGCATCTATGAGGGCAAGAGGCTGAGCGGTAAACGGGTAAGTCTGCTTTTATTCTGCTGTTTGACACCGATAACTTCAGTGATGTAACGGATCGTAGCTGATCCCTGATCTGTACAGATTTTTGGTTCAGCACACACCTGAACTGCTGAATCATTGCGTGAAATGCAGTCTTACTGCCACTGCTACTTTTTAAAGGAATAATTCCCAAGATCTTGATGCAGACTTGCAGTTAAGCGAGACAGACAAGAGTCGTGTCCACGCCAACATTAACAACAGCGTAATTTGCAACAGCAAGCCGAAACAGTCAAAGTTTCACTATGTTTAGGCTCACAGACTACTTGGTTAAGTTACCTTAATAGTGAAGATTTTAAGATTTTATTGAAACTTCAGACTTTTTTTTTCCCCCTGATCTGACAAATGATCCGGTCTGTGATCTGAACCACTAGTTAACATGGTCGTTACTAATGTGACCTAAACTTTGTGGTCACCCAGCTCAAGTCCATGTTTAATCCCAGTGTACATCTCAGGCTGCGTTCAATAAATAGAATCCCTATTTTTTAAAAGTCCCCATAAACCATAAAAAGGGTATACTGTAACACCCACACTGCACAGTCCAGACGGAGCAGTGGAATCTCATTTACCTGCTGTATGTGTGTGAAGACTTCTGGGGTTTTTGTGCTGCCAGGTGAATGTTGATGCATTGCGGTGCTCACAGCAGATGTTTCCCCTGATCTGACAAATGATCCGGTCCGTGATCTGAACCACTAGTTAACATGGTCGTTACTAATGTGACCTAAACTTTGTGGTCACCCAGCTCAAGTCCATGTTTAATCCCAGTGTACATCTCAGGCTGCGTTCAATAAATAGAATCCCTATTTTTTAAAAGTCCCCATAAACCATAAAAAGGGTATACTGTAACACCCACACTGCACAGTCCAGACGGAGCAGTGGAATCTCATTTACCTGCTGTATGTGTGTGAAGACTTCTGGGGTTTTTGTGCTGCCAGGTGAATGTTGATGCATTGCGGTGCTCACAGCAGATGTTTTCATGCAGGTGTTAGATCATCATGTTGTCTTTTCGTGTTCTCACATCATCAAATCTCATTTAATGTTGTCAGACGGTTAAACTCCTGTGCGTTTGTGCAGATCACTGGAGTTTCTATCCTGAGGGCAGGGGAGACCATGGAGCAGGCTCTGATGGCTGTGTGCAAAGACATCCGGCTGGGAAAGATCCTCATCCAGACCAACCAGGATACTGGAGAACCCGAGGTGTGTGTGTGTGTGTGTGTGTGTGTGTGTGTGTGTCAAGCTTTTCAGCCTGTGTTTCTGTCGCACACGCTTTCAGACCCAAAAAAAGTGTTTTCATCCAAAAACATGCATTCCACAGTTTCCTCAGAGATGGAGCTTCTTGTCCCTCTTTACTGCGTCCAATAGTATTTGGGTTTCTTGCTCCTTGTACTGTGACATCCTTCACATCATTGATCTGGGTTGTAACGTTGAGATTTCCAATATGAATTCAGCACTTGTGATGGATGTTGTACACTTCTTTAGAGTATATGTCACTGATTGATGAAAATCTTTTCTATCTTATTTGGTATTTCAGTGATTTAATGATTGTAGCCCGTTAGAGACTGATTCAGCTAATGGATATCAGAATATCTGCACCTTCTCAGTGTTGTTTACTGGCTTGTCTCCTTTCTCCAGCTTCACTACCTTCGTCTGCCCAAAGACATCAGTGAAGACTATGTCATCCTGATGGACAGCACCGTGTCCACCGGGGCGGCTGCTCTCATGGCTGTCAGAGTGCTGCTGGTACCTCAGCAAGATTTAGTACTTTTTTTTTTTTTTCTTTTTGTCAGTCAAGACTTTTCCATCTTAACTGTGCTCGAACCCTAATTTTGTCTTTCACTCTTCTAATTTAATGCATGTTCTTTCACTTGAAAATAATTCTATAGAATATAAAGAATTCTTCATTTGGGCACGACTACCCCTTTGACTATTAACAGAGAATGTCTTCCTCCAGTCACTGATATTAACATCTTTTTCAGTGTTAAATGAGCTTTTTCTTGCTCTCCTTATTTTCCTCTGGAAAGGACCATGATGTAGCAGAAGATAAGATCTTCCTGTTGTCCCTGCTAATGGCAGAGATGGGTGTGCACTCTGTGGCCTATGCCTTCCCTAAAGTCCGCATCATCACCACGGCTGTGGACAAGGAGGTCAACGACCAGTTCCACATCATCCCAGGCATCGGTGAGGTGGTTTCTTCTTCTGTCACCTGGAGGCAGTTTCACACAAGTCATCTGGGAGGATTAAGTAGCACTGTTTCAACAAAAATTTCAAATGCTATATACTGTATGTAAACATACAAATACATGGTCAAAAATGCACAGGGACCCTGATCAGATACAACAACAAGCCTGATGCTGAGCTCTTCCAGCTCACAATAAACATACTAATGCTGTAGAAAGTAGGTTTACAAATAAGGCTCAGCACCAGTGACAGCTGCAGTTCGTAGGTGTTATGTTTTTGGCTTGTCAGTTTCATTCTCTCAACTCTCAGGAATGTCTTGAGGAAATGGCTTCGGTATTGGTGGTCAGGGGTCACTGTGACCTCAGGTCCATCCTGTTTTGGTGAATGTGGTGATACCGTTTGATAAATTCCTTCACTGAATGTATTATGAGTCCAAACAGACCTGCATGGACTCTGCTAATTGCTGGAAGCATATAACTGAGGCTGTAGTTCTGGTTTGACACATCAGCTTTCAAAAAGCTAGAAAAACATAAAAGCTTCAAATGGAAAATCCCTAATAATCCCATCAACAAACTATGAATTAAAATCACTGCCCAAATCCCCCTGTACAAAGCGTGATGGGTAACGGGCTGTATTGGTTTATACTCCTCGTCACAGGTTAGTAGTGAGTTAGTGCCCCCTGCTGGGAAGAAGAGGTAGCCCTTCCAAGGAGCTGTCAATGGTTTATATTTCAGTTTCAAGTGTGGCACTACCTCCTTTTTGCTTCCCTGAGTGTTGTCCCTGACAAAGTACCACCACCACATGCACACACAACTTGTCTGTTGTTCATTGTTCAATAATTCGCTAGCGTAATTGCTAATCAGTAGCTTCTGTTCTTGTTAAGACAGTGACTGAGTTCCTTCACCCCCTGACAGGGCTGTTTTCAAAACTGTTGCATTGTTTCAGTCCATCTGCCTGAATCTTGTTTATTAGTTGACACTTTAGAGAGCTAACAGCCGGTTCTGTTTTCACTCTGCATTGCTTTTCTTTTTGTGTTTCCACAGGTAATTTTGGAGATCGGTACTTTGGCACCGACGCTCCCCCGGACTGGTGTGAAAGTGATGAAGGGATGGACTTCTGAAGAGAGGACCAGTCAGGGAGGGGAAGGGTTGCAACAGAAGCATTTAGTCTTGAAACCAGTTTTTTTTTTTTGTTTTGTTTTGTTTTTTTAAAGCTCATCCTCCATCTCTTGCTGCTCTGTGCTCATCTCCATCAACATCTGTCACACATTTTGGCTGTTTAGACTGCCGCTGAAGACTTCAAGGTTGTCTGAGTAGTCCGTAGTGTAGTGTAATTTGTTTATTTTTCTCAACTTAAAACCTTTCGTAAGGATTATTCGTGTGTTGCAGCCTTGCTGTGCTGCTGACGCGGCAGCTGTCTGTACTGTACGACGATGTTTGCTCAGGCTACTCACTGAAAGGGACAACGGTGCTCCGTACTTGAACAAGAGGAATGACTAGTGATTACAGGCAACAGACATTTTAGATTATATTTCTTTTTCTCTGTTACTGTTTTCTTTTGTTGTTTTACTCCAGTATGTTGCCACAGAAATAACTCTCTGCCCCTATTTTAATGAGCTAAAGCCCTTAAATGGTAGCACTGTACTTTTAGTGCTACCCCCAAGTTTAACATTTATATGCACCATATAAATATTTAAAAAGTGGGTTATAACCCACTATAATGTATAAGTAGATGTTATTGTTTATGGTCTATACACCTGTATAGTGCTTTTCTATGCATTGCAGCGCACTCAAAGTGCTTTCACACTATTTGGCCATTCACACCGGTAACATCACCAGGAGCAACTGGGGGTTCAGTGTCTTGCTCAATGACACTTCGACATGTTGACTGGACAAGCTGGGAATCAAACTGCTAATCCTCTGTTTAGGAGACAACCCGCTCTACCTCCTGAGCCACAGCTGTCCACAATGATTAATGTATTTGTTGGCAGCTTTAACTCCTGTACAATGAAACATTGAAATTTCTTACATTTCTCTGCTTGCAGTGTCTTATAAGCAAGGCAGCTTTATTTATATAGCACATTTCGTAAACAGAGGCAATTCACAGTGCTTTACATAGGTGAAAAAAACTAACAGCAGTAAAAACAGTAAGCACTAAAACCAGAGTACAACTGGTTAAGACAAAGTGAAGTACAGTGCAGTAATAGGTTGCAAGTTGCCCTGATGAAACAAATAAAGTGAAGTACAGGTTGCAAGTTGCCCTGATGAAACAAACGTTTAGTAGAGAAACCAGTGGGTCAGCAGTTGTAAAATGTAAAGTCAAGCTTTTAAACAGCTGCTCTGAAGAAACTCCAGTTAACACAGCTTTAGCTGTTAGCAGACGCTGTGTATGTGGTTCTCTGTGTGGCCTTTAATTACATGTTGTTAGCGTTCACATCTGGACAAAAGGGAAAAGTTCTAATAAGAACCTCGGAACAGGACGACAAATGACACCAGGTGGTGTTGCATAAATAAGTGGTTGAATTTCATTATTTAAAACTAAACTACAGCAGTAGTTCAGTATATTGAAAATGACTGTCTAACTTGTGCTGAATGATTAAACCTCTGTTTATTTTTTCTTCTTGCAGAGACTGACTCATATAGCACATTGACACATTGTGGTCCCCTCATTTGCTGCTGCATTTTTAAAAAGTGTTTTATTTATTTAATGTATTGTTTGCAGGGATTCTGTATCTCCACATCAGGTCGCAACCATTAATCCAACGTGCATATTGTTTTAATGTTACACAGATGTTTATTACCTGCCTGGTTTATTATACAAGACGTTCACTTAGTCGCTGGACAGTTTGACTTGTCCAGTACAACGTTAATTACAGCTCCATTCCTTCCAGGTGCTCAGTGCTACCTGCCGTCTTCACTGCCACACATAACTGGGACAGATCTGTTACCAGCGTTAACAGTCACACACCAAGCCAAATGATTGCTGTGGGAAAAGTATAACATCACACTCCTGCATTGGGACTGTTGAACGGTCTGGCTGACTTTATGTGAACTACATGTGTAATGACAGGAATTGTCACTGTGTCCTCTGAGAAACGGCTCCGTTTCTGGTTGTTTTATATATATGTGCCGCTTCACTTGTACAGAATTGTAAAAAAATGATTAAACTCAAAACCTTACATTTTGCTTGGTTTTGTCGTATTGTGTAATGCTGGAGTTTCCTGCTAGGGGGTAGCAGATTCCGGTTTGTTTACAGAGGAAGTGACGCATACCAAGACTCGTATGCTGCCTTCCGGGGCTGTAGGAAATAACTGTTTTATTCTGCGCGGTCTATTTACAAGCCAAAAAGCGCAAACCTCATCTTAATACAGTGTAGCAAAATATGTTACATGGGTTACGGTGTTTAACATAACGCCGCCTTTTTTGGTTGCTCGTTATATTAAAATAAACGCATGAAAATTGGGCTGTCATTTATTGTCAGTCGTTTTGTTCTGTGTTCATGTTTTGCATGTCCTTTCAATTTACTTCATTGTGAGCCAGACAAATAAAATAGAATTCGTGTTTTTACCTGATCAAACAGCAACGTGTTGCTTCAACAGCTATGATGTGACAGTGTTTGGGTAGCTTGGATAAAACTTTAGCTTGGAATAAGTTGTCATTTTAAAGTCCTGCTTTGTTGTTATTCCAGTATTTATTTGGCTTCAGCTCAAAGTTGCTCTGTGAAGTAGGTCTAGAGAAACCTTTACTAATGTCGTTCGTGTCTTTGTCCGGATCAAAAGTAAGAGACGTGAAGGTATCACCAGCAGATGACGATTTACACACGCGTGGCCGGTGTTGCTCGTCAACGGGCACGTACACATCTATGTGTTTGTAGTTTACTTTGTATTAACAGGCACTGAAGGCACCACGTTAAATAGGGATGCGGTCATGTTTGGGTACAAAGTTCTGCTGTGTTATATTGTTGAACAAAGTTACAGCACCGTGTGATGACCCACTGCTTTCAAGGATTTAACGTTGACTACTGCGAATAACAAATGCTAAAACCTTGTTGCTAATTAATTAGGAAGTGTGTGAATTAACAACTTCCGTAAGAACACTACACTAACAGTTAGCTTAGCCTACACAAGACCGGACGTTACCCAGAACTGCATTAAAAAAACTTGACATTTTAGAGTTTCCTTTGGATATTTGTTACTGTGAGTATCCTTCAGAAAAACTTCTATATTTTAAAGAAATTACTTGAACCTGTTCTACAATTCGGCATTCACATATGTGTTATATTTATTTCCTAAACACAA